>NC_066584.1:306078672-306198672 GCF_024323335.1 Lathyrus oleraceus
AAGTATTTGAAAATGCCTTTCAGATTGAGTCGACCCAACCAAGAATGAGTCAACCCATTCGCAAGATGTATCGAACCATTCGCAAGATGTATCGACTCATTCGAGGAAGACTCAAATTCTTTTAAATTCCACTTAGTATGTATCGACTCATACCAAGGATGTATCGGCCCATGCATGTCTTTTTGTGAAAAATCCATCTTTTGGACATGTGATGGCTTATGTACTCTAGTCTTACATGTTATATGATGATGATGATGCACATTTAAGATTGTAAAGTCCAAATATACAAAGATTTAAGCTACCTAGTTTTGACATTATTCAAAATATAATACAAGCATATTGCACTCACATACTCCCCATTTTTTATGATGGGAAAACATACTAGACACCCTTGATGAATTTGACAAATCTCCCCCTGACGTATCATAAACATTGTGTTTCTACCCTTTTGATAACATCAAAAAGAGGCAAATATGGAGAACGTGACAAGCATCATGAACAATAACAGGATAACATATAGATTAAACGCACTCAGAGGCGTTGTAAAGATTAAACGAATCAACTAAGACAAGCATTCATATAGAATTGTGTCTTAATTGAAAACAGAACAAATTCATAAATATGAAACCAAGTATAATAACAAAATATTCAAATCACAATTGTCATAAATAAGTTGCAGCATAAGAATACAATAAACAAAAAGAACATGAAAGCGTAAAAGCATTTTTCATGCACGAGAAAGATAAATAACATGTTAACCCACCCATATCATTACAACTACTTCAAATATTTGACGTTAATGATATGAGATACGTATGATGAAGAGATCAAACAAGATTTCACTATAAGCATATAAATTGAAAACTCATGTGTAATCAATTGAAATTTTTGGAAGTGAACACATATTATCTTCATGATTCATCATTTATATCACATAATATGGATCATAAACATGCAAATAATTTATTCATAGTTAAACAACATATTTCATAGAAGCTTTAAGGGCAAGGAGATAAATAGAGAACGATATTACCTCATAGGATAAGATAGATAATGCACTATACAAAATTGAACTTTCGAACAAAAGTTAAACAAAATATATTGAATGCATGCAACAACATATGCTAGGAAAAATTGGAGATATCGAGAATTCCTAATTCCCAATGAATATTGAGAAACGACTCAATCGCAAGAGGTTTTGTAAAAGTAATTGCAAGTTATTTTTCTATCAACATGCTCAAAAACGACATCGCCTTTTTCAACATGGTCTCGTAAGAAATGGTGATGTATCTTAATATGTTTAGTACGAGAATGTAACACCGGATTTTTGGTTAGGTTGATCGCACTAGTGTTGTCACACTTGATAGGAATACAGTCAAGTTTAATATCGAAGTCAAATAGTTATTGTTTAAGCCAAATAATTTTAGCACAACAACTACCGGCTGCAATATATTCCGCCTCAACAGTTGACAAAGTAACAAAGAATTGCTTCTTGCTATGCCAACTAACTAAGGAGTTTGAAAACAAGTGGCATGTTCCACTAGTACTTTTCCTATCCGATTTGCAACCGGAAAAATTGAAATTGGAGTAACCAACCAAACTATAATCACTCCATTTGGAAAACCAAACCCCATACTTAGATGTGCCATGAAGATATCTAAGGATTTGCTTCACCGCTTTTAAATGTAATTCCTTGGGAGCGAATTGATACCAAGCACACATGAACACACTAAACATTATATCAGGCCTTGATGCAGTGAGGTATAAAAGAGATCTGATCATACCTCTATACATTTTAAGGTCAACATCATTACCATGTTCTCCTCTATCCAAGTTTCCATTTGTCGACATCGGAGTGTCAATAGACTTCAAATATGTCATTCCGAAGCGTTTAAGAAATTTGTGACAATATTTAGCTTGACACACAAATGTCCCTTCCTGAGTTGCTTAATTTGAAGTCCAATAAAGTAATTTAACTCCCCCATTAGACTTATCTCGAACTCACCCTGCATAAGCTTAGAAAACTCTTTGTTTAGTTACATGTTAGTAGAATCAAATAGTATATCTGAAGGAGAATTGCCATCCAAGGCGCAGCGGAATTTAAAAATTTCTCCATTTAGTGATCCTTACGAATGGGCATGATCAGTGATAGAATCTTTACCTCTTGTGGCGATTCAAACCTTTGGTGCAGATCTCTTGTAACGATCAAAACCTTGGATACAAATCCACGGAGCGATCACGAACGTTGAACGATGACAACGTCTCTACTCAGTCCACACGAATGGGTTCCTTCAATCTCAGTGCTAGCTGATACGAATGAAGGCTTTGAGTGAGAGAGAGAGGGAAACGAAATTCCAAGTCTTCACTTGAGTGACAATGCTTCTACCCAAGGGTTCTATTTATAGAACCACATGTGTGGGCTTCAAGCTAAAAAGCCCACTTAAGTGTATTTTGGCCCATATCTTATAATATGCCCAAAATCACTTATGCGTGTGGTACCTAACCATATTTCGTATTCCACTTAAGTGCACCGTACCTTACGATGTTCCTTAGTTACTCTATCTCTCATCAATCCGTCTTTTGTGTGTGACCCTGTAGGTTTTCGCGACATTGGCAATTATATTAAATCACGCATTTAACATAATAAACAGTGAGCGGTATCTAGCAACACATCACTGCTACCCAAGTCACGAAAATGTCATGTGATCTGACAAGTCCTTCTGTGATAATAATTATGTGTATAATTACCCCTTTGCCCTTATGTCTATATTGAACACAAGGTATAGACCGTGTCATCCTTGTCCAGTTCAATATTGGGCCCATAGACATTTATCCTGTTACGCAGGATGGGCAAATTCCATCTAGGTCACTCATGTCCCTCAGCATGCTTCGTGGAGTATCCATCAACTGTCTTTATGGTTATCCAGTTACGGACAATGTTGGATCAGAAATAAAGCACTCGACTCTACATCTAGGATCCATAGTGGTTTCAAGTCGAAGAGTGGTATACACCATTATCACCATGAGAATAACTTATGACACTTTGCATAACTTTCTATATAGTATTCTCATAGTGGGTCAATCCGGTATAAATATTACTCTTAATATTCATACCTATGTTTAAGACTTGATAACTCTTTATCCATGATCCATGAGATGTGATCATCAGTCTACAAACATAATAGTCTTAATGCTTTAATGTTATCTCACTTCACAATAAAGCTCGACTACGGATACTTTAAGAATAGTGTCCTTATGTTTAATGTGATCTCATGATTAAGTCATACTTGATACATTAAACGGACTAGCTATTCTAGGGACTTTATTAATCAAACATAATAAAGAAAAAGCCTTTTATTAATTAATAAATAATTCGATACAAGTACCAAAAGTATTGGCCTCTAGGGCTTACACCAACAATATCGTCAACAAAAATTTGAACTATAAGAAGATGTTTTCCTTGACGTTTAATGAAAAATGTAATATCTACCTTCCCTCTAGAGTATCCTTGATCAACTAAGAATCTAATAAGTCGCCCATACTAAGCCTTATGGGCTTGTTTGAGACCATACAAAACATGTCTTAGTTTGTAAACATGATTAGGATACTCATGGTTTTCAAAGCCGGGAGGTTGGGAAACATACACTTCCTCATTTATGTAACCATTAAGGAAAGCATTTTTTATGTCCATTTGAAATAATTTGAAGTTTTTGGAGCAAACAAAAGCTAGTAAGAGGCGTATAGCCTCGAGGCTGGCAACCAAAGCATAAGTTTCCTCATAATCTATGTCCTCCTCTTGGTTATATCCTTGAGGCACTAGTCAGGCTTTGTTCCGAGTTATCACTCAGTTTTCATCTAGTTTATTTCTAAAAACCCACCTAGTGTCAATGACTTGATGATCTCGTAGAGGTGGGAAAATGTCCCACACGTCATTTCTTTTAAACTAATTTAACTCATCTTGCAAGGCTATTAACCAATGCTTATAAATTAATGCATCTTTTGTGTTTTTAGGTTCAACTTGTGAAACAAATGCAAAGTGATAACAGAAATTACTTAGCTTAGAGAGTATGGTCACACCTTTAATGATATCCCCAAGAATGTTGTCTATTGGATGGTCCTTGGAAGACCTCCAAGACAAAGAAAGATCATTCATTTTAGTTGAACTTTCATCATTTTCCTTTTCAAGATTGTCATCTTTCTCCTCCTTAAGTTCCACCACTTCAGGTTGATCAATTCCCTTTTCGATGTCATTGAGTATGTCTTCTGAAGATACACATGTATCATGAAAAGAAATACCTTTTCTGACATTTCTCAGACAAGATTCATCAAACGTGACATGAACCGACTCTTCAACAATAAGTAATCTCTTGTTGTATACTTTACAAGCTTTACGTGATTGAGAGTCTCCAAGGAAGATACCTTAATCAACTTTTGCATCAAACTTTCCAAGATTATCCTTACCATTATTTAAGACAAAACATTTTCATCTGAAGACATGAATATGCGATAAATTGGGCTTTCCACCTTTTAAAAGTTCATAAGGTGTTTTGTTCAAAATAGGACGTATAAGTATCCTATTTAAAACATAACACGTCGTGCTAATAGCATCAGCCTAAAAATGTTTTGGTAGAAAATTCTCATTTATCATAATTCTTTCCAACTCCTCTAAAATTATGTTTTTGCGTTCCACAACACCATTTTGTTGTGGGGTTCTAGAAGGGGAAAAAGTATGTTCAATGCCATGTTTATCACAATAATCTTTAAAGAGGTGGTTTTGAAATTCACCTTCATGATCACTTCGAATAACAACTATGTTTGAACTTAATTTGTTTTGGGATAACTTTGCAAAAGAAGTAAAAGCCAAAAAGGTATAATATTTACAACGCAAAAAGATAGTCCAACAAAATCTAGAGTAATCGTCTACTATAAAAAAAACATAATAATTTTCACCTAGGTTTTTTCTCCTAGAAGGACCAAAAAGATCCATATGGAGAAGCTCAATGGGTCTAGAAGTTGAAACAATATTTTTGGATTTAAAGGAGACCCTTGTTTTCTTTCCCATTTTGCATGCAACACATAGGTGCTCTTTTGAAAATTTGATTTTCGGTACGACCGATGACTAAATATTTTGAGACCACTTTATTGAATTTATCAAAATTAACATGATCTAAGTTCTATGCCATAACCAAGAGTCTTTACTCGTGGTTACTAAACAATTAGTGTTTGTTAATGACACATCGTTCAAGTTAAGAAAATAGATGTTGTTAATCCTCAAGCCCTTAAACGAGTAATCTTTCTTATGATTATTTTCAATTATGCAACAATCATTTGTAAAAGTAATTTTATAGCCTTTGTCGCATAGTTGACTCATGCTAAGCAGATTGTGTTTAACACCTTCAACAAGTATTACATCAAAGATAGTAGTAGAATAGGGATTACCTACACTAGCTTTACCAAGTATGTGCTCAAAGCCGATTTGTACATAACAACAACGGAATTGAAGTGTCGTACGTAGGAATAGAAACACGGAGAAAATATCATATTGATGTATCAAAAGAATATCCAACGGCATAACGACATAAAATTTCCGAATTCGTGGATTAAAGTCCGATTTTAAACACAATGAAGATCAAAGGGAAACCCAATATTATGTTTACATATGCTCAGCAAAATCAAACAAAAATCCAGCAATGTTGTGACATAATCGGGTCGAAGTTTATGTACACAAATATTTAAAAACAATAATTAGCAAGTAAATAATACTAAGTTACATCATAATAAACAAAATAAATAATATTGAATAAAAAACAAAAAATTAACTTAAAAAAAAAAGATAAGATAAGTTATATGAAAAGATTTGAAGTTAGAAGAGAGGCAGTTTACACTTAGTTGTAGAAAACGTGTGATAACTGGAAGCGGTTCCTTGGAACCATTTGTGAAGCTCAAGAGCTTTCAACAACAGTAACCAACTAAAATTTTACTCGCAATATTACAAAGTTCAAAATACAAACAGCAAAAACAAAATGATATCACAACGAAAATGAAATACAATACCACATAAACTATACAATCGCAATATTATAGAAATTTTAAGCTGAAAGGTTATGGAGTGAAGTTATTACTGTTAATGTCTCGGAAAAGCTTGTAAACCTTCGAAACAACAGCGAAAAAATAAAGAGTGGTTTCTTGTCCACGGTGAAGCTCAAAGAAAATGAGACTCGGGACGGCTCGCGAGCGTTGTTTGGAGTAAGCAACTGGTCATTTCTTCTTAATTCCTCCAATTGGACAAAAATCTTCACTGCTATATTCTAGGGGTTTCGATGAAGGTTGGTGTGGCGGAAAAACATACGCAGTGGTGGATATCTCATTTGAGGGAGGTGGACGATGTTTCTTAAAGGGTGTAGCTAGGAAAAAAGTTGGGTGGCAGCACTTGTGTTGTTGGAGATCCGGTGATGATAACATGGAAGAATGGTCCATCCAAGATGATTTTCAAAGTAGAGGTTTTGTTTCAAAAGGAGTTTTAAGGTGGATGTTAGGTTATATACAGTGGTTTAAGGGTTTCACGTGAGGTTGGGGGAGAAATTAAGGTTAAGGGTTATGTTCTAAGGTGATGGAAATGGCGACGGAAGTGGCTATGGGTGAGTGAAACTATGGCAGATCAGAGGTGTTTAGTGATTTAAGGTTGTTGCCAGCGTCAAAGAGGTGTGTGAACAAAGAAACATATTGATTTGTATGGTGATGGTGAGTGTGTTGTTGTAGACCTGAGAGACGGAGGTGAGGTTTGTGCTAACATGGAGTGGTGACAGAAGGTTGGTTTCCGACAGTAATTCATGGTGTTGAGGGTTACTGCAAAACTCGCAGCGGTCTTGGGAGGAAAGAAGTTGTGGGTTAGAGGTGTTTTGAGGCTTGCCGTCGTGAGGTAGAGACGGTCACAGTTGGGGATTGATGAAAAGTTGTTGAAGATTAGAGGGAGTAGTGGATCTGCTGATAGAAACGAAAGAAAAAATCTCCCACTTTGCAAGTGGTTTTCCCCCATTTTCTTTCAATTTTAACTTGCTGGCTGGAGAGACCTATTTTCTTCTTCATTATTATTTATTTCTTAATTTTGATTGGATGAATGGAAATGTACATCGATTGCAAATGTGAACTATTGATCAATCTCGATTTAACGCTCCGGATCAAAACAAAGAAATACAAATTGCCAACCAATTAAAAATGCCTAGATTGCCCCTTCTAGATATTTTAAAAGATTTAAATGAATTTAAATCAATTAAATCAAATAAAATTCACATCTTTCTAAATAACCACAATAAAATAAAAATAAAAGTATGATTAGTCCTATTTAAATTTTCTGAATAATTTTACAAAAGAATAAAAATAAAATGACTGATTATGAATAATGATTGGGCAAAAAAGTTCCCAAAAAATTAAATTGAATGCTCTAAAATGATCCGCGCAAAATTTACTTCTCGGAAACATACATGTTTTTGTTAAATTTTGAAGTAAAAAATGATCGGTTGAAAAGGCTTAGGTTAATCAAAATGCAACTTAAAAAATCGTCGTAAAATAAAACAAACACGTCAGATTAAATTACGTGAAACATAGATTAATAAAACTCACGTCGGCAAGCTCGATTTCAAAAAATTTCACCCGCTAGTTTTTCGTATATTTGAGAAACGACTCAACGGTCTGTCTGTATGTCTAAAAATTTATTCTGGCCAAAATTTTAGGCGTTATTCATGATGAAATACATGTTATGCTATGTAGATGATAAAAATTGAAAATAAAGTTGAATGTATGAAAGTTTTAAAATCCCCAGACAAAATTGGGGTATGACAACTACCCATATTTAATTACCTTGAACCAGAATGTATGAATGACAACGGTCTTCATACATTTATGGTGGAAGATAATTAAATACGAAAAGACCCTGAATTTTATCCTTTGAGATGCAGAGATAGGAAATGCATAAAGGAAATGTAGTGAGATAAGTAGTGAGATAAGTAGCGAGATAATCATTAAATAAAGTGAAACAATCAAGACTCTCTAATAATCGGCGGAGCAATATCTTTTATGATATAATTTAAAGTTTCCAAGAATGGAAATGTCTTTCAATTTATAAGACTAATATTCTCTGAAGATTAGCAAAGCAATATCTTATATGATCTAATCGAGACTTTCCAAAGATGAAACGAAATCTCACTCGTATCTAAGAATTTCTGAGGGTACTAGAGTAGACAAAATAAAAGCTTATAAGACTCCCTGAGGATCAACGAAACAGTACCTTATAAGATATAATCGAGATATTCTAATAATGGAATAATTCATCAATCATATCTTAAGATTCTTCAAGGATACTATAGAAGTAAAAGTAAAAGCTTGGGAGACTTCCTGAGGATCAATGAAGCAATACCTTATATGATATAATCGAGATACTCCAACAATGGAATGATACCTCAATCGTATCTTAAGATTCTTCGAGGATACTAGAGAAGTAAAAATAAAAGCTTAGGAGACTCCCTGAGAATCAACGAAGCAGTATCTTATATGATATAATCGAGATATTTCAACAATGGAGTGATACCTAAATCGTATCTTAAGATTCTTAGAGGATACGAGAGAAGTAAAAGCAAAAGCTTAGGAGACTCCTTGAGAATCAATGAAGCAGTATCTTATATGATATAATCGATATATTCCAACAATGGAATGATACCTCAATTGTATCTTAATATTCTTTGAGGATACTAGAGCAGTATCTAACACAAAAGCTAATAAGATTCCCCGAGGATCAACGAAGCAGTATCTTGTATGATATAATCGAGATATTCCAACAATGGAATGATACCTCAATCATATCTAAGAACCTCTGAGGATACTAGAATAGATAAAATAAAAGCTTATAAGACTCCCTAAGGATCAACAAAGCAGTACCTTATATGGTATAATCGAGATATTCCAACAATGGAATGATGCCTCAATCGTATCTTAAGATTATTCGAGGATACTAGAGAAGTAAAACTAAAAGCTTGGGAGACTCCTTTAGGATCAACAAAATAGTACCTTATATGATATAATCAAGATATTCCAACAATGGAATGATACCTTAATTGTATCTTAAGATTCTTCGAGGATACTGGAGAAGTAAAAACAAAAGCTTATGAGACTCCCTGAGAATCAACGAGGAAGTATCTTATATGATATAATCGAGATATTCCAACAATGGAATGATATCTCAATCGTATCTTAAGATTCTTTGGGTATACTAGAGCAGTATCTCAAACAAAAGCTAATGAGATTCCCTGAGGATCAACGAGCAGTATCTTGTATTATATAATCGAGATATTCTAAGAATGGAATAATACCTCAATCATATCTACGATTCTACGAGGATACTAGATCAGTATTGTCATACCCTAAATTTTTCCTCTCCTAAAGACATTCATTTACATTTCAAGCATCTGTACTTATCAATTTGCATTCACTCATTGACATAAATTTATTAAGTATTTCGTCTGCAATATGTCCCGTGATCATTTCATATGGTTAAGATCTCAATCCATGCATATGTCAGAATTCATTAATCAAGGAGAAATCAGTTTTGCTTGTGTCACTTTGTTAAGACCAGTGCATACATTCTTATCATACATACATCTTTCATTCATACATCATTTCATTCAATTTAGAATAGTTGTAAGTCTCATGCCATTTTATTTTATCATCCATGATCATTTGTCATCACAATTCCTTTTAACAAGTAAAGTCTTAATGTTTGACTTTTGTTTGGAATGTGAATTTAAATAAATAAATGTAGTTTTTTAGTTTGAGTCATGTTTTTTATTTTTGAGAAAGATCATAAAAATGTTCGATTTCTTTTAGAACTTAGTTTTAATTCATGATTAATTTAAGTTTTGAGGGGAAAAAAGGGTGATAAAAGTCTTTTAAAAAATTGGACCCATTTAGTTTGGAATTTATAAAGGGGGTGGAAGTTGCATTGAAATTCATGAAGCTATAATTTGTCATACTACATAAATAAATTTTGGTATATGAGTTAGGTTTGGATCACATTTTAATTAAGGAATCCATAACGAATTACAAGTATAGACCAAATCGTTTTTCAAGTCATGCATTCATACCTCTAAGCTAATAGGACCTTCATTCATATTCATAAATTATTTCATTTTTTAAATGACATTTATTTGCATAATTTTCATTAAAAAAATTTCTATTTCAATTTACCAATTCACATAAAAAATAGGAACATTCATTCATAATCATTCATATTTATAAATCATTCAATTTTTTAATTTCCTTTTAATGACATTTATTTGCATAATTTTCATTAGAATTTATTTTTATTTCAATTTACCAATTCACATATAAAAAAATAGGACCTTCATTCATATTCATAAATCATTCAATTTTTTTAATTTCATTTTAATGACATTTATTTGTATAATTTTAATTAGAATCTTTTCTATTTTCAATTGACCAATTCACATAAAAAAAATAGGACTTTTCATAAATCATTTCATTTTTAATTTTATTTTAATGGCATTTATTTGCATAATTTTCATTAGAACTTTTTTATTTCAATTTTACAATTCACATAAAAAAAAATAGGACCTTCATTCATAATCACTCATATTCATAAATTATTCCATTTTTTTAATTTCATTTTAATGGCATTTATTGCATAATTTTCATTAGAATTTCTATTTTCAATTGACCAACTCACATAAAAAGAATAGGATTTTCATTCATAATCATTCATATTCATAAATCATTCCATTTTTTGATTTCATTTGAATGACATTTATTAGCACAATTTTCATTAGAATTTTTTTTTTCTATTTCAAATTGACCAATTTACAAGAAAAAATATTACACTATTTGATTTTTACAAATCTTGTTTCTTAATATAAGAATGCCTCCATCTTCAAGTCATTTCCTTCCTAATGAACATAACCAAATAAGAAATAGTTCAATTACAAACCATGAAAAAAGGAGAATTAGAAATTCAATTTGAAAAAAAGAGGAAAAAATAATTTGTTGTTCTAACATATACACTTTATGATAGCAGATTTTACATAGAATTACTGTTTTGGCAAGACCATTTTTTGGTATCATAAAAGTCTATTGTTTCATTACCATGAATACACGACACAACAACACAGCAAACACACAACAAAAACCTACGTTCCCCATATAAATTGGGCAGTATCAGGAAAAAAAAAAAACCACCATCAAACATTATAAACTTACAGCATATTGAAAAAATCGGCCATATTTCTCAAATATATATCATAGTAACAATTACCATATTTCTTTATAAAAAAACAAGTCAAGCCTAAAATACATACTAGAAGCATTGAAACTTTTCTCATAGCACACAAGAAGAGAAAACAAAAGATATTTCAGGGAGAGGTAATAAAAGCAACATACTAGTCGGTAAACATTCTGTTTCAATCATTTAATTTCTTTTTTCAAATTTTTATCCATTCCTTAGTTGTATTTGCTATCTTCGTCTATTGATTTTTGCCATAACTGTCCATTTCCGATTCGCTGCATACGATTTGCTTGTTTCGGTGCCTCGACTCGCGCTTTCGTTCATACTTGGATGACGACAGATGTGGCTTAGTCGACGCTCGAATTTCACGGTAAAAGGGGGACGATTTCATGGAAGCAAGACGTTTTCGTTTAGCCATGTTGTTGTTTATCGTGTTTGATGAGAGAATTTTTGAAGAGAATTCGATCGAGAGAGAGGATTTCATATGTATTCTGAAAAAGAGTGAGGGGAGGTCGTTTGGTCATGTTTGATTAGGGTTTTCTTTTGTTCCTTTTTGTGCTACAGAGGCGATTCGGGTCAGGAAGGGGCCCGACCCACTCTTGGCCCATTTACTTTTTATTTTATTTTAAAACATTCATTAGGGTATTCTGAATAAGCGCTTTTACCTATCAACTGGCCACCTATGGGCGGGTGGTTAAGGCAGTCGTTGCTTCCCACCAGGCCGTGGGTTTGATCCCTAGTGACGTCAAATGTTTTTTTCCACTTGTTTTTAGTTTTTAATTGCCATTTTATTGAATTTTTTTTTATAACTTACAATTTATTTTTCCGTTTTTGTACCCTTTTATCTTGTCCCATTTTTTAAATATTTGTTGATTTTATATTTTCCGTTTTAATTTTTAAGTGTGTTATAAATAACCTTTTTTATTTATTCATTTATTTTACTCGACTTATTTTTGGGGTCTTTTTACATCGAGTTTTTTAAGCATGTATATTCAACTTTCATTGATTTCAAACACCCGTGCATTGATCATTTTAATTTAATTTCAAACATTTGCATTAATCTCATTTTTAATTTATTTTCTTAACTAAAATCAGAAGAAAAAGATTACCTGGGTAAAAGGTCCAGTCGTAATCCTGAATGCTAGGCTCAAGTTGTAAGAGCTTGCAAGCCATAAGTGTTCGCCTTCCCTCTAAAACACTTGTAAATATTCAAACCATTTTCTTAATAAAATGGAAAGAAAAAGATTACCTGGGTGAAAGGTCCAATCGTAATCCTGAGTATGACACCCAAGTTGTAAGAGCTTGCAAGTCATAAATACTCATCTTTCTAGCCCAAAAATACATTCAACCAATCAAACTCTTTTTTGCCGCCGTGCGATTAATCAGAAAACATTTTCATAAATGAAAGATACCTTGTCTTAAGATGATGCAAAGCAATGTTTCATCCATAATTGTTGAGTTGAGTACAACGGACGTAAGAGGTGCTAATACGTTCCCTTTGCGTAATCGACTCCCAAACCCTAATATTGGTTGCGATGACCATATCTTATAATTTATTTTAGGGTTTTTATTGATATTTTGCCTTTCCCTCTTTGGGAATAAATAAAGTTCGGTGGCGACTCTGTTCAGTCCATCCGACGAGCGTGCGATTATGCTCTACAAAGTCATGTTCTCATTTTTTGAGGTACGACAGATGGTGACTCTGCTGGGGAATACCCGATTTCCGTATGTGAGTCAAGCCTAGTTAGGTCTTTTGTGTGCCTTTGTTTGTTTACTTGTGTGGATTTTATTTATTTCTTTTTCTATCTTTATTATCATATTGATATAATCTGTTATATTGGTTCCATTATGCTATGGTACTTGGATACTCTGATTGTAAACCTTATGGGAAAGACTTTTTACCTGAGTCTCGAGTAAAAACATAAGATAGGGAGAGGTTGAGTAGTGTGGGTTCGGGAGATGAATTTCTCGTTGGGTTAGTACGAGAACCTTACTTAGAGTATATCATTGGGAGGATGTTGTCGCCCGGCAAGTAAGTTTCTGTAAGCTTCGATATTTTCATTAGGATTCATGACTCTAATTACCTTTTGTAGAACCTTAAATCCTTTGGCCAATTAGAAAGATGGTTGTGTAGTATGGGTCCCCGAGATGAATTTCTCATTGGGTCAACGCGAGAGCCTCACTTAGAGTAGATTCTTTGGATGAAGTTGATGCACGACAAGTAAGTTGCCACAGGCAACAAACAGCCTAATGGATCCATGACTCTAGGAACTTTTTTGAAACCCTAGACCATACCTGGTGAGAATCATGTTCTTTACGAAGCAATCAGATTTATCCATACCTCGATTCTATGAACTTATACAAAAAAATGCATCACATTCATCTATATACATTGCATCAACATCATAAAAAGCAAACTCTTAGTTATCTCATATTTGTTTCAGGAATTGAGAACTTGAAAATGACAATTCCAAGAAGAAACACTTTCTCACTCAAGTACAAGGAACCTAAGCTTGGAAGTCTACAAGGATTGATCTCTGATTTGACTCTCAATAAGCGTGATGACTTTGGAAAAGACTATGGGAAAATTTTGAGCCTTCTAACTAAGAAAGTTGACTATGGGATTATCATCTCTTTGGCACAATATTATGATACGCCTCTACACTGTTTCACATTTGCTGATTTCCAACCAGCTCCTACTTTGGAAGAAGTTGAGAGAGTTGTGGGTCTAAAGTTGAAAGATTTCAATCCATTTCCAAAGCTTGAAGAGGAAGCGGGCCCAAAGAAGTTATCCTTATCCCTAAGTATCAATGTCCCAACTATTCTAGCCAATTGGGTCGAGAAAGAGGGTTTCAAAGGTTTTTCCATGAGGTTCTTGGAAGAATTAGCTCTGAAGTTCAAGAAAGAAGTAAAATGGAAGGCATTCTATGTTGTCTTGGCTCTGTTGATCCACGGGATTGTGCTCTTCCCAAACATTGAAAAGTTTATGGATCATATAGTCGTAGAGGTCTTTCTCTCTAGCAATCATGTACCATTTCTCTTAGCTGTCATTTACCATGCCCTTCATGCTCAACATGAAAAGAGGGGTGGAACTTTTTTATGCTTTGCTCCTTTGCTTTATACTTGGTTCATGCAACATATGCCCGAAAAAGGCCCTTTTATCGCGAAAGAGCTTAAATATCCTCAAAGACTAGCTTCTCTCACTGCAAGTTCCATCAGATAGTATGTCAGAGAATGGGAAACCCCAAACATCATTTTCAGTTGTGGGGAATTTCCTAATGTGTCATTGTTAGGAACTAAGGGTTGCATTAATTATAACCCTATGTTATCTCGAATGCAACACGACTACTCCATGGATGGTCCTCTTGAAGCAAAAGACTTGCAACCATTTGTTCTCTTTGACATCCAAGCAAGTTATCCTGATGTAAGAACGATCCAAAAATCTTGGTTGAAGATTGTTAAAAAGCGTAAAGAGTTCGGAAAAAGTAACATTCTTGTCAAAGAAACTTTTACTTGATGGGTGAAAGAGAGAGTTGAAGTAATCCATTTGCCATTTATCTTTGATGCGTCAGCTTTCCCTAAGATTCCTGATCCAAAACCTATACTTCTTGAGGACATGGAGAAACTCAATGCTAAGGTTAAAGAGCTAGAATTGGAGAATACTGAGTTACAGATTAAGATGAATCGAGTTGTCTTGGAAAATCAAAATTTGAAGGATGAACGTAAAGGGAAAGCCAAGGAACTTGAAGATAGTAACAAGAGAGTCAGGTTATTGGAAGACCAGAAGGATGAACTTGATCATATCCTTATAGGTTCTACATCAGTGATCCAGACCAGAAAGGAAGAACTCAAGAAAGCTGAATATATAATTTATGAGTTAGGAAGGATGTTGGATAGGTCTCTTATGTAAAAGAAGGAAATTAAGCTCGACTTTGAAGCCCAAATCCATGAACTGAAGGACACGCTCAAGAAGTGCAAAGATAAGTTGTCTCGCAAGATCCTCCAGAAAGAAGAAGCTGAAAGAAACTGTCACCGACTCGAGTGCCAGTTGGAAGAAGCTAATAGGAGGTTTGCAATTTGGGAGAGCCAAGAAGGTGATGCATCCTACTTGCTCTTAAAGAATGATTGTATGTATTATAGGAGGCTATATAGAGAGATTAGAGCGGGCCTAGATGAAGATCAGCGCGTCATCAAGAAACTCCAAGACCTCTATGTTGAATGGAATGGCAAGTTCATCAACTTGGCTAGATTTTCTAACCTCAACATGTTGGAACTCCCAGAAAAACTCCAACAAGATGATTGGTGTATGTGTCCAGAGTACACACCTCCCCAAGTTTTCAATTTTGTCAAGTTTTGCAAGAAAATAGTTAAGGAGCTCACCACAAATCTTGCTACAATCAAAAAGGCTGAGATGGAGCTTAAGTTTACTTGTACTTGAATTTGAATTACTTGTATTTGAATCATTTGTATTTGAATTTGAGTCATTTGTACTTGAATCACTTTGTATTGGAATTTAAATTAATGAAAGTTGTCATTTTGGGTCTCAATTATTATGCTTTTTATTCAAGATATTGCAAACAATATGTTCTAATATTACTGAAATAAATAACAAAAATGACTAAGAGATTTGCATGAAAGGCATCCATATATGCACTCATACATGCATCCATGTCATTCTTCAAACAAAAACTCATTTTGTATCTTCTTCCAGTTCCACACTGAGTCCCCAACACCACTAGAATACTAGAGCCAGCGCTCGTCAAAGAATGGTAGATAAGAGCAAGAATTGGAGAGAGTAAGCTCAGAACTTGAGGACCTAAAAGGAAACATGGGTCAAGTCATGGAGATACTACAAGTCATTAAGGCTAAGTTGGACACCCAAACAACAGTCGTTTCAGAAGTCATCGGTCCTACAATTGAACCCCAACCTACAAGGACAGTGCCTACTACTTGGCATGTCTTTAGTTTACCTCCCAACTTTACACCTCCAATTGAAGGCGCCCCTGGAATTATACAATTCACTCAGTAGACAGTTCCTCTACCGACTATCAATGAATCTCATCCCGTGGTCCACACATTTGCACCACCCCATGTCCATGCACATGTGCACCTTAGTTTGAAGATCAACAACATGCTCTGGATTTTTCTGACGAAGATGATGAAAGGCATGAAAACATAAGAGGAATGAAGGAGAAGTTTCAGATTCTTGAGAAAAGGTTAAGGGCTATGGAAGGTGACCAAGTATTTGGTTCTGCTGCTAGGGAGATGTGCTTAGTGTCTAATCTTGTGATCCCCGCGAAATTCAAGACCCCAAATTTCAATAAGTACTAGGGCCACTCATACCCTAAAAGTCACCTTATTATGTACTATCAGAAAATGGATGCGCATGTTGAGGACGATAAACTTATGATACATTGCTTCCAAGACAACTTGAGGGGTGCTGATCGCGACTTAGTAAGTCTATGTGAATCGTGACTGCAAGTGCACATTCCTATCGCGTAGTTTTAAATATTATTGAACCCACAAGGACTAATAATCGAACGTATCATGGTCTATTGTTGCTATGTAAATCTAAGACTGATGATTGTTCTATGATTGGAGGGATGAAGAGAAATAATTATAACGTAAATAGAAATAAGATATGAGATACAAGGGATATCGGTATGTAATACATCAAACTTCGGGGATTAAATAGATAGTTGTAAGACCCTAATTTTGACCCTAAGATCCCACATGGCCTCATATCATTGCTCAGTGCATTGCCTCAAGGATCATAGCATGTTTGGCTCCTTAACCCTAGGGTTGGGACTTGTGTGAGTGTTTTGAGACCACCAAGCATGCTTGTATTGTATATTATTGCTTTTCTTACTAACCAAAAGCACAAAAATATGTCACTAACTCTTTTTGTTTTGCAACTCAAGTGATCATGTGCTCCCATGCTCCTAGGAGGCTCCTAAGCCCAATGCAATGGCTAGATGAAGATGAGAAAAAGCATGAAAATGGTCCACAAAGCTCCTAATCATCGTATATGTCTCCCAAGTATCTCAATTTTCCAATTTTATCAAGATAACCCAAGGGGCTTGAGGATTGTTTCCCAAGGAAACCCTAATTCAACTGTGCTTTGACTGTGCCTTGCTCATGAAGCAATCTCAATCTATGATCAAATTTAATCAAGGGAAGTTCTTTAATTAATTATTTTGTGCATATATGGGCCTATTTTAGGATCCTCAATCATTCATTCATCAAGATTGGAAGTTTGGCCTTGAGAAGTTGGCCAGTGGAGTCATCTAACTAAACTGAGGTCCACTGAGATGTAACTTTTGATGTCTTTGTCAAATGAAGATGACCCCAAGATGAAAAATGTTCTTAAGAACCATATCAACAACTTTCATGTTCATCAAAAATTTCATTTGAAACTTTGAAGGTCATCATTCATTTCAAAACATTATAGGTCATTTTGACTGAAACCCTAATTTTGGGTCAACTTACCAAGGGCATAACTTCCTTAATTTTTATTATTTTGAGGTGAGACCAAATGAATTGGAAATCTTAAGATGTCTACTTAAAATTTTATGTTGTACAAAAATCATAATCCTAAAATAAATACATGTGATAATACAAAACATTATAGGTCATCTTGGACCTAATTCATTGAATTTGAAAAAGTACCCAACTTCAAATATCCATAACTTTTTTATGGAAAACCCAAATGATGCAAATTTTGAGTCTACATTTATCATCTTGAAAATATCTACAACTTTTATGTTAGATGTTTTTCCATTTGAAACTTGCATCATGAAAAAACAGAGGGGTTTGAATAGGCTTGCTTATGGTGAAAATTTTCAAAGGTGACCTAAACATGTTTTGTACCTAAATTTTCACAGCCAGTTTTCATTAATTTCCAAATTCCAAATGAATTTTTGCCCAACATGACTTTTGTTCCTTATTTAAAGAGCTTTCCAACCATTACTCACATTACTTTTTTGGGCTTACCATTGATGAGTTTCGAAGAGCTCTTCATTTATGTCCATTTTGACATTTCATGATGAAACTTAATGTGCAAGCTAGTTCCCTCCAAATTACACGTCAAATTCCATTTCAAATGAACTCAGCATGGTTTTGCACCCATCATTGGGCCTCACATGCGCCTATACAGGCCCATGCATCTAATTTCCATTTTCCATGCACACGAGTGAAGCATGATGCACAACCAATTTCAACTATAAATAAGCACTCCATCTCATTCATTTGGTAACCTTTTAGAGATCTGAAACGCTGCAGCACTGAAACCATAGCCATACCAAAGGAATTTTCTAGAAATTTTTCTCACATTCAAGCTTGAAATTCAATATCATTAGTTGATTTTCAAAGCTCAATTTCTTAGCCTATCATCTCCACTGCATCCCTAAAGCAAAGAGGATCCAAGATCTTGAAGATTTCGTGGCTTGAAGAGCTTCAATTCAGAGGTATAACTTCAAACTTTTTGGATCTAGAACTTGCAATTCAATGTGATATCCTTGTGTTTGTGTGGTTTTCTGAAGTCCTCACACTTGAGGCAAGCCAATGGTGGTTTCAATTTTCCATTTCGTGCACTTTTTCAGTTTGAACACCATGATCTTCCACTTCACATTTCTCTCAATATAGGAAGAGTGAGGAAGATCCATGGATACAGTGGTGATCTACACCACACGAGCTTCAATTTGATGTCCTCATTTTCCATTTTTGTTAAGAAGTTTTTCTCTACAACTGGTGGCTGGAGATTGTTGGATCACCGGAGAAGATGGTGGTTTCCACCACCATCACCACGTGTATGCCTTCATGGCCCTTGGATCATGTTTCCACGTTTTAATCTCATTCATCTATTGTGTTTACTTTTTTTAAATCACTTTGTGGCGCGCTTGACTTGGTTGTATCGTGTTCCTCATGATCTGGACCATTCAGCCTTGTGTCGCATTATGCGAAAAACCGGCGGGAAACGAAAACAACAGAGCCGCCACCATGCGTTATTTATCCCAAAAGAGGGAAAGGAAACGCTCGAAGTAAACCTGGAAAAGACATGGTCTCGCGACCAAAGAGATGGGATCGGGAGTCGGTTATGCGAAGGGAAGGTATTAGCACCCCTACGCATCTGTCGTACTCGACGTGATCCACGCACAAAAGGAAGGAAAATGGTTGCTAAAACACTGCTCAAACAAACATCAAACACTGGCTGAAAGAGACACAGAAAACAAAAGAAACTAACTCGGCAGGATATCGCATCCTGGGCCTACGTAGTCTGTCAGGCACAGACATCAGAGTCGACGTAGTTCGGACGGGGGAAAACGTGCTCGCTAGGATGTCGCATCCTATGCATACGTATCTTCTCGGACTAAAGAAGAATCAGAGCACTCGTAGCTCGGCTCACACACGCCAAACAAAACAACACAGGAAATCGACTGCCAATCGCTGGACTTACGTCAAACTCCACACAAACAAGCAGACATCGGAAACCGAATGCCAATCGTTGGGCTTACATCAGACTCCGAACCAAACACACACACACTGGAAACCAACTGCCAATCGCTGGACTTATGTCGGACTCCAAACACACAACAAGAGGATACGGAATGCCAATCGCTGGGCTTACATCCATCTCCTATCAGAAAAGGAGAAACAACTCACACAAACAAAATAAAAGGGCGCCCAGAGAGATCAGCTCATCTCCTGCCTACGTACCTCATCTGGTATGAGGATCAGGGCGACGTAGTTCCCCTACGCAGGGAAAAAGGACTAGTCTAACCAGATAACAAAGGGAGACACAACTAGGGAGACTACGACTCGAGCCTAGATGTTATCATGCAAATCATCCCTAAGTTAAGGTTTCTAGCTAACTTGCACAGGGAGCAAGCTATCCTATCAGCACAGGTAAACAGCAAACAATCACACAAATAACACACTATATACAAACAAAGTGGGCTCACACAAGGCTAGGCTTTAGTCAAGGGGTCATGTCAACCTCGACAAACAAGCCACTGGAATGGGGTGTGATTTGCTCTTAACCCTAACATTGAGAGTTAGGGTGAAGCAGATGAAATGGTGAGTGAAGATGAGACTTCACAGCTCTTATCCCTGGCCAGGGAGAGCTTCAAGACAATGAAAGTGTGGGTTCAGAAAGTTGGAACCCTTCTACACTTATGACTGACACAATGTACAATGATCTTGGGTTAGTATCTGCAATGCATCAACACAGTGGTGTGAGCAAAGCAGATGACACACAGAATAGCAGGGGATGGATTGCACATCCCTTGTATCTGCCAATGCCTCTTCACTTAGGAGGTCTTTGAATATGTACAAGGACAAAAGTAAACAAACCCAAACATTGCCTCTTAAGGAGGACTTCAGACAGGTGCCTGACCAAATAACAGGCCAGGTCTTCCAGACTACATGAAGAAGAGATGTTATACCTCAGTGCTTAAGCTATCAAGCAAAGCAAAAGCAAGTTCACAAGGGAACTATAGCAACTAAGGTACCTGAAAACAATCCAACATAATCAGTACACCAGACAAACAAAAGTCAAACAAACAATGGTCAACAATTAACTGTACAGTCAAACAACAATCAAGCAAAGCAATGCACAAAGGTGCAAGCCACAAGGCCTAGGTACAAGTCTAAAAACCTACAAAACAAACTCAAGGTTAGTCATAAACAAGCAATGGACCAACTCCAATTGAGTGCACATCATCAAGTATAAGCAATTGTGCTCTTTGACCTGAAACAAAGCTCAAACATTAAACACTAACCACTAGGACAAGGCCTAGGGTCAAAATGGGAGCAATAAACCAAAACAGAACATGAAACTTATCAAGAACCAAGCTCAATCAATTAGGAACAAACTCCAAGTGGTCTCATATCAATTTTCATCAACCAATTTCATTTCATAAAACATTTAGTGTAAAGCATGCAATTTGAAGCTCATAGAACCAAACAGAATGAATCAGTTCATATCAACTCAAAAATATTTCAATAAATCCCAAGAAAAATCATGTATAAACAGAATCCATCAATTGATCATCACACCAAAATTCAAGTCATTTGGACAAGTGGAAGCAAGTCAATTAAAATCCATAAGTCAAAGCATGCTCAGACAAGCTCAAACAAGGCACAAATTCATGCATCAACTTCAAGCAAGCACAAAACAGAATTGGCACAAGATAAATGGATCACACCATAACCAAGAAAAACTTCAAGGTGTCTAGAATACATGTGAAAAATTTCAGGTCCATCCAATAAACATCAAGAATTTCACAAATCATCTAAAATCAACACTCATAAAAAGTCCACAAATGACCAATCCACAGAGAAAATCTCAATCAAATTGGAAATACATCCAAAAGATCCACAAGAATTCATGATCAAACTTAACATCCATGAGAGTCAACATGCAAAATTTCAGATTATTTGGCATTCAATAGGCATGGTAAAGGTAATTCCACAAATTGGACAAGAAATGGTGTGACACACATTGTCACACCCATATTGATCATAGCATATCTCCACAACCAGAAATGATAAAATCACAAACTCAATGCCAAAATGTTCCTAAAGGTGTCTAGTTTACACATGTAAAATTTCAGCTTCATTGGATTAACCATCATCATTTCACAATCAACATAGCAAGCAAGGTGCAATAAAACACATGTATGAACATTTCCTAGCCAAATTGAAAAACCAGGCATGCACAATTTTTGCAAAAATCATCATAAAATAGTAGAGATCTTAAGGAACATGGCACAAAAAATCTCATGTGAATTGGATCATTATTTTGTGAGTTATGAATTTTTTAATGTGGAGAAAAAATAAAAAATGAATGAATGGCATGGTATGAACATGTGAAGCATACAAGAGAAAAAATGCCAAAGCCTAATGTGGATTTGCCTCAGCGGAGGATCGAACCGAGTTGGTTTTTAAATGTAGCGCCCTCACAATGAAACGCCGCGTTTCATTAAAGGTAAGGTGGCAAGGAGGAACGCTCGTGACCAGTGAAAACGCCATGTTATACTACATGCAGCCAATACGTGCGCATAAACAAGAAATTACATGCAGTAAGGCGAAATGGGGATCAAACACGGGTTCTGGGCAAGAAAATTAGGGTTCTTCATTGTTCTTCATAAAATTTCCAGCCTATGAACATTTTTCACAGAAATCAACAAACGATACATCAATAGCTTCGCCTTAGCATGTACATCAACAATTTAAACATGATTAAACCTAATTCCTACTCACAAGCCTGGATCGAGCAAAAGAAAGTTCACTCATCAATCTTAGAATCCACATATCTCTCTTAATTCTTGATGAAATTTAAAACTACAAAGCTCAGCATGTTCTACAATCAAAGATCTACAACAAACACATCATAATTTCATGAATGGTGGATCTCGAAATCTGACCTTCAATCAAGT
Organism: Lathyrus oleraceus; assembly: GCF_024323335.1. Lineage (NCBI taxonomy): Eukaryota > Viridiplantae > Streptophyta > Magnoliopsida > Fabales > Fabaceae > Lathyrus > Lathyrus oleraceus. The sequence continues at coordinate 306,101,398 of NC_066584.1, forward strand.
GCAGATGTGAAATCGTGGTTTTCTGGCCTGGTGATGTTGAAACAGATGATCCTCAAGGCTCGGGTAGATGAATGAATGCAACAGGATAGCTCAATCTTGCTTGATGTAGCTCAAATCCTCATTTGCCATGGATGAAGCTTGATGCAACAGTTCTTAAAACAGCACGAAAGTGATGAAATCTTGCTTCAATCTTCTTCAGAAAAGCTTGTGGATGGTGAATCAATGAAGAATCAATGCAATGCTTGTGCAGAAAATGGATGAAAAGTTGAGGGAAAAAGTTTGTGAAAAATGCAAAATTGGCTCTAGATCTGAAATTTGGATGTGTTAATGCTGAAATCTGCTAGGGTTTCACTTATATATCATCTGTTAAGCAAATTCTTAAACATGTTTAGGCATTTGGCAAGTGGAATTAATGGAAACAAGTGTTTATGCAAATTGATATTTCCACCTCTATGCATGGTATGAATGGAACAGTACACAAAATTGGGCCTAAATCCACTCAAAACTCTGTTTGTAAGCCAATGGAAATGTTGCCAAGTGTAAACAATGCATTATTTTAAGATTTGAAAATTCCATCCAAAAAATCAAGTGAAAAATCAAATAATTATGTGATGAGAATGCATGATTTGTGATGCATGATTTGGATAGTGCATGTTAAGACATGAATGTGCAAAAAAGAACCACTCCATTTGGCCTTTTGGTTCAAAAGTTATGCATGTTTGAAGTTCAAATTCCATTGACAATGATTGATCCATAACATCTCAACCACACATGAGAAATTCATGTTCTTGGACTTTTTGGAAATGGGAGAACAAGATCTTCAACTTTCATGTTGGACAAAATTTCATTTGGAGCTTTCTTGATGATGTAAACTTGAGGAGAAAACCTTTCTATTTTTGGCAATTTCCAATTACAGGTCACTTACTATTTTTGGCAAGTTTTCATCTGACCTCAAATTCTTCATTGTTGATGTTTGCAATATCAAATGAGACTTGTATGGACATGAATGAGGCCTCTCTAGCCATCTCCCAGCTTCAAATCCATGATTTCATGCACAGTTGACTTTGGTTGACTTTCTAGGGTTTCAGATGCATTGTGCAATGACTGATGACTTCTGAACATCCAATCTTTGGCCAAACCACTTCAAAATGATCCCTAGGTCATGTGAACTTGATGAACCAACCTTAGGGCTTTGCTTCAATAGGAAATGCACTTGCTTGCTTGTTTGACTGGATCTCCTGACCAGTCTTGACTGATGACTTGCACTAGGCAAATGGACAATGCAATGCTATGCAGTGGACAATGTAATGTTAATGACCTAAAATGAAAATGTATGTACAAAATGGTAGGTGCAAATTTGAGGTGCTACACCTTGCCACGTCAATTAATGAACCTGATCTTGTGGCTGCGTATTTTTCTATTATTTCTATTTTCTTTTAATTTTAGTTAATTCCCTTTATTTTTAAAAATTCATAAAAAATTTATTTGAAGTCATAAAAATATGAGACCAATTCCAAAAAATTTCTTGAAAAATCTAGTTTCATATTTTGATTTTTAATTACTTTTGTGACTTCATTTAATATTTTTTGTGAATTATTTGGTTTTTAATAGTTTTAATTCATTTTAAAATACTTTCTGATATTTGAAAAATCCAAAAATATTTTCCTAGCAATTATGGATCATGACAAATCAATGAAAAATAGTCTCATCAATTTCTATTTGATTTGAGATTTATTTGAGATTTTAATCCATTTTGTGATATTTTTGATTGTTTTTAATTGTTTTTAATTACTTTCTGATTTCAAAAATTGTTGAGAAAATTAGTCAAAGCTTGTTTGACTATGTTAGACCTATGAAAATTTAATTGGACTTGTTGAAGTTGATTTGAATTGAATTTGAGGTTTGACCTTATTTGTTTATTTTTATTTGCATTTTATTTTAATTCAAAAAATACAAAAAAATTATTGTTGACTTGTTGAGTTCTAATCTTCATTTCTTTTTTGTTTGGCATTGATTGATGATGACTTGGTTTATATTTGATCAATTGGACTTGATACTTGTCTTCTTTTCCATTTCCTTTCATCTTCATCCCATTCTTTCCATCAATGAGCAATGAGTTAAGTTCTTATGGTTGGTCTTGACAAATGAGAGGTTTAATCTTCTTTGATCCAAACCAAACTCAACTTGATCCATGATCAGGTGAGTTGTTTTGTGTCCAAGATAGGTTGCTTCTTGGTCAAGCAAATAACCTAAAGACAATACAAGGCTCTTCCCCTTTTGTTTTGGCATGGCAAGTTTGTGGAGCTTGGCTTACTAGTCATGATCTCTAACTTGTGTTATTTGCCTATATTTTTATTGACCAGCCTCAGATAGGTGTGACTACTACATTAGTCCACTTACGATTGCTTAACATAGCGCTACATTGTCTTATGACAAGCTAACATAACTTCCACTAATTACTAACTTTAATTTGAGCATTTAATTCCTTGTCATTTACTTTTAATGTCATTTATTTCTTGCTCATTATTTATATTGATTTTCACTTTCCTCACTTGAGCACATATTTTATGTTTATGTCATTTTCCTTTTGCTCATTTGAGCTCATTATTGTAAATAAATATATTGTTATCTTGTGTTTGCTTTGTGTTTGTTTTTGTGTGAACCAAATGCAAAAGGAGAAAGGACTTAGAATTAGGACCTACCTATGCTTAAAAGGAGTTCAAGAGCAACTAGGCATCATGCCTTTAGAATTCTAAATTGTTGAAGAGCAACTAGGCCTCATGCCTTTAGAATGCTAAAATCCAAAGTTGACTTCAAATAACTTCTCATCCAAACTTATTCTTTGTCCATTCCCCTTATTGTGTTGTGAACTTTTTGATGTTTGCTCTTGTGTGATAGGGATCCTATCTTGAGATTGTGAAAAGAGGACCATTGTCATGAGTAGCCAAGTTAAGAGACAAGCCAAATGGAGATCCTATGAGCTTGAATCCAAATTGTTTGATTGCTTGATTATGTGCTAAGTCCAAAAGAAAGGAACATCTTGAATCATCTCTATGATTTCAAGAAAAGGAACTCCAAGGGTTTATCTTTCCTCTCTCATCTTTGTATGCTTTAGGACTAACCCTTCTCTTCTTCTCCCCACTCTAACCAAGCCAAAAATCTTTTTTCTAAACTTTGACTTTGTTTCAAATTAGAAACCTAGGCCTTAATCCTTTGACATTTTAAAACCATTTTCATCAATACTTATTGTGAATAAATCTTAATCCAACTTTGACTTTATTTTGTAAATAAATCTAACTTGTAAATATAACTCACTTCAAGTTGTTTTTGTGGTTCCAATGGCCACCTCATTAAAACCTTTTCATAAACATTAGTCATAGGTTTGAGTTATCATAGTGGTTGATGTAAATCTCACCTCATCCTTAGTGACTGGATTATAAGTCTTCCATACTTATTATAGGGTTAACCCCTCACTAGTATGTTGAAGCTTTCCTCACATGGTGGATTGTTGGTTTAGGTTGAGTTTTCTCCATTTGATAACAAAAGACATTAGGGCTTTTGATCAAATAAGTTCACCAATCTTTGAGATTTTTTACCCTGAACTACGAGGTTTTGATCCTACCTTTGTGATGGTACGTAGGCAATGGGTTCATCCATTCAAACAACAAAATTTGTAAATATAATCTATTCTCTTCTCATCCCCCCAATCTTTTGTATAAATCTTTTCACAAATACCAACCTACAACACATATTTGCAAAAAGGGTTCCCTTAGAATACTAAGGATGTTTTGGCTGCGTAAAACCTTCCCATTTCATAACCAACTCCCTTACTCAGATCTCTGACATTTTTATTAGTTTTTGATTTGAAAAATTCTTACTTGACTTTCGTTCGCTTTTTATCCTTTCCTTTGGACAAATAAAAGTGCGACGGCGACTCGAATTGTATGTTTACTTTTGGTTTAGTCAATAAACCTAAAGGTAACGAAAACCCCGCTACAGAAAAGTGGCGACTCTCCTGGGGAACTAGTCTCCAGTGGGTTTAACCTACTTTTTGCTTGTGTGTGTTATATGTTTATATTTATTTGTGGCATATTTTTGTGTAAATTTGGGATGAATGTATTGTTTGTAATGTATGAATTGCTTGATATATTAATTGCTTGTATGCTTGGTGGCTTCTTGTGAGATAAGTTTTATACCCGAACTCGAGTGAACTTATGATAGGAGAATGGCATAGTCTTGTTGATTTGTGTGGAGTTATTCCTTAACAAGTTAACTTGCAAGCCCATTCACTCGGTGGAGTTCTTATTGGGATCAATAATGTCACACGAGTAGTCGTGGCTAGGCATTACTCTTTCCAATATAAACCTTAGAAGTCAAGGACCTTAGCTACCTAGCCCATCTTGGCCTATTTTAGGACGTAGTGCGAAGGTCGTTCAAGTGTAAGACTTGAGGCGATTGTTACGCGATACTACACTCATAAGAGTCCCTCTTAAGAATATTTTTGGAGGAGGAGTAGTCGTTTTATCCGATAATATCCGAAAGATGAGATGATGACTATGGGAACCTTTTTAGAACATGATTGTCAGGTTTAACCATAGTACACTCCCTTTGGGTGATTCTTAACCGAGACTCCATGCTCGTGACTCTCAACAAACCCTTGATTCATGGTCGATCCGTTCTCGTATATCCTCAATATCAATGGAACTTGGGTGTTGATAAGGTGTAAACCATAATCCACCAAAATGGATGATTGATATTGATGATAACTTGAGTCATCCCGCGACCTTTGTGTGGTGTGACTTGCTTGATCCTTGAGTGTGATTGTTGCATCCATGCATTCATTCACATTCATGTCATCAACAATAAAGTTTTTTCAAGGAACTTAAGAGGTCTATTTGCAAGTTTTCAGACATGGATAAGCAAAGAAGGAATACGAAGAAGTACAGTTTCAGACAACCCGACTTGAAAGAGTTAAGGAGTTTGACATCTTATGTATTAGAACCTTTGGAGTTCAAAGCTCAACATGGGAAGCTTCTGTCTATTCTTTCTACTAAGGTGGATGAAGGTCTAATGAGTGTGTTAGTGCATTTCTACGATCCTCTGTATCGGTGCTTCACTTTTCTGGATTTCCAGCTTTTGCCTACACTTGAGGAGTATGCCTATCATGTGGGTATACCAATTCTTGATCAGTTGCCATTCAGTGGCTTCGAGAAGATTCCTTCTTCTCAAGAGATTGCTGACATGCTTCATATGGATGTATTTGATATTAGTGCCAATATGACTACCAAAGGTGGAATTCAAGGTCTCCCATCTGATTTTCTGATTGCCAAAGCTACTTTGTTTGGGAAAGCCATGAGTAAGGAAGCTTTTGAAGCCATATTTATGCTCCTCATCTATGGGCTAGTGTTATTCCCCAACATCGACAACTTTGTGGATGTGAACGCTATTAGGATTTTCTCTTCTCTTAATCTCATTCCTACTCTGTTGGGTGACACTTATTTCTCTTTGCATATGAGGAATGCAAAGGGTGGTGGTTCCATTGTGTGTTGTCTTCCTCTGTTGTACAAGTGGTTTATTTCGCACTTGCCTCAGACGCCTGCCTTCAAGAAGAACAAGGGATGTCTACGGTGGTCCACGAGACTTATGTCTCTCACTAATGATGATATCTCTTAGTATAATCATGTTTATGATGGTGTTCAGATTATTGACTCTTGTGGTGAGTTCTCCAATGTGCCTCTTCTTGGTACATGTAGTGGAATTAACTACAACCCTGCTTTGGCTTGTCGTCAGCTTGGGTTCCCCTTAAAGGATAAACCTAACAACATTTCGTTGGAAGGCTTGTTCTTTCAAGAGGGTAAAGATCCCAAAAACTTGAAGGATAGGATGGTCCGCGCCTGGCGCAAGGTTCATAGGAAAGGGAGGAATGAGCTCGGTCCAAAGAGTTGTGTCGCTTTGGAACCTTACACTGCTTGGGTAAGGAAGAGGGCTCTTGAGTACCGCATGCCGTACGAGTATCTGAGACCTACCCATGTGGTTATGGTTGGGCCTTCAACCCTCCCTAATCAAGCAGTAGAGGAGTCGAGAGACGAAGATCGGTCGCGTGCTTGGGTTCGTGAGCGTGAGGAACTTCTTCAGCAGCTCAAAGATAAGGATGCAATGATAGAGTTTCTAGAGCATCAGGTTATTGATGAGCCGGATGATGTGGTTACTTCTCTCCTTCCTCATTCGTCCAGGTTTTGGAAGAGGAAGTATGATCAGCTCGCCAAGGAGAAGGCCGACATGGAAGCAACTTATGAGAGAGAGGTGAAGAGGCTTCGCGCAGCTTATCTTCCGATCTCAAAGGCTTTGGACGATTGCTTCTAGGGCTCCATAGGATGTCTATTCTCCTTTTCTCTGGTATTGTATTTGGTTACCAAAACTGTACTGCTTCTTTGGTGTAAAAAGTTTCCAAATATTATTGCTATGAGTATTCCATATATGTCTTAAAAGTTCAATATTTTCCAAATGTTTGCAAATAGATCTCTATAAAGTTCCTTTGATAAAACAAATCATATGCACAAGCATTACATTCATCATATGCATAAGCAAGTTTTGTTCTGAGCTCTTGATCATTGGTCTAACTCTTTGCTCTTCATTTATTTTGAGGACAAGCTGATGCACCGGTATAACACCAGAGCAAATCATCCGAAGATAATGGAACATCTCGAGCAAGAGAACAGGGACTTGAAAGAAGAGATCGCTAGACTGACTGCCATGATGGAGTCAGTTCTGGCCGCACAAAGTCAAGCTTCGCCAACTCCTGCAACTCCTCCCGCGAGGACGGTCATTTCTGAGGTAGCTACATCAACAGTGCCTGCTGCAACAGCCCACTTCGCTCATACTATGCCAGCTGGATTCCCTTGGGGAATGCCTTCTAATTTCATGCCAGAGGGTTTTACCCCTACTCTTGCTTCTATACCGGCATCTAGCCCGGTCTTGTCTGTGCCACCTCCCGTCGTGCACACTCTCCCTCGTGTAGAAGACACCATTTATCATTCCGAGCCATCTGAGGGCCCGAACGTATATGAAAAAATGGACGAGATGAAAGATAAATTCCTTGAGATGCGCAAGGAACTGAAGACTTTGAGGGGTAAGGACCTCTTTGGGAAGAGTGCTTTTGAGTTGTGCTTGGTGCCCAACGTTAAAATCCTTGTTAAATTCAAAGTGCCTGACTTTGAGAAGTACAAGGGGAACACATGTCCACTTAGCCATCTTATGATGTATGCTCGCAAGATGTCAACACAAACAGATAATGATCAACTGTTGATTCACTACTTTCAGGATAGCTTGACAGGTGATGCGCTCCGGTGGTATATGGGGCTGGAGAGTGCTAGCATCCGCACTTTCAACGATCTAGGTGAGGCCTTTGTAAAGCAGTATAAATATAATATGGATATGGCTCCAGACAGGGACCAGTTGAGGGCGATGTCCCAAAAAGACAAGGAGACCTTCAAGGAATACTTACAGAGATGGCGAGAACTGGCAGCTCAGATAGTGCTACCCCCGGAAGAGAAGGAGATGACAAATATCTTCCTAAAGACTTTGAGCTCTTTCTACTACGAGCGCATGATTGCTAGTGCTCCCTCAGACTTCACCGAAATGGTGAACATGGGAATGAGGCTAGAAGAGGGGGTCCATGAAGGACATTTATCTCGTCATGATGGTTCCTCAGCAAAGAAATATGGAGGATTTGCTAGGAAGAAGGAGGGAGAGACTCATGTCGTGTCTTCCCATGTGAAGAGAAGGTCATCTGTGAAGAGGAGAGAAGTCCATCCAACAATCAACTAACACTAGGTGGCTCATATAGCACCTGCTGTTGCACCCCAAAATTTGCCCTCTATTTTTAACTCTAACCAATTTTTTGTTTCACATTCATTTGCATCATCTTCATAGCATAACATTTTTTCTGTCTTAATATTAGCCGGAATAATTTCTCGGAATTTACAAACAGACTGGTCAAATTAACTTTTTAACTGTGCCTAAAATTAGTCAACGAAAAAATGTCAAGTTTAAGTTTGCAAATGTCGGTAACATTAATCTGCGGTTCACGTGGTTTAATTTGACATGCTAAAAATATTTTTACGACTATTTTTGGTCATATGTTGATCAGTCTGAGCAGTTTAAACGGTCATAATTTTTATTTCAAAATCCGACCAAACGCTGTATTTTTCCAAGTCATTTATTTCGCGCTGATTATTTTGACGTGTTCATTTTATTTTTTCGAGCATTTTGGTGCCCGACTTTTTTTTTTTTGAGTCTATTTATTTTTATATTGGGTCTAGAATAAATAAATAGGTTAATTAGTTTTTATTTTAATTTTAACTATTTTAATTATTTAACTTTATTCAGTTTTTAATTTAATATTGGGTTTCAAAATAAACTTAGGCCCATTATCATAAACCTAATTTGTTCCTATATATATTTACTAGCATGACTGATAGAGAGAGGCAAAAAGACAGAACAGAAAAGAGAAACTGAGAGTGGCTGATCTATACTATCGTACACACAGTTTGGTAATACTTTATATATGATATATACTTTATCTATTTTGTTGATATATTTGTTACTGTGTTTCAAATACATGTTCATATGTGTGACTGTGTTATGTATTCCAGATACATGCGGTTTGGTTAAATATATCAGGATATCGCCGTTTTGCTTTTTTATGCACATAAGTATAACATGTATAATAATTTGGTTCATTGTATTATGTATTTGATGTGTTTGTTTTTATATAAGTTTTACATGTCTCATATATATAATATAATATAAACTAATTTTTGTTGTTAATAAAAATGCATATGGATCATATAATATATAATTTATAATATGTAACTAGTGTGTTAAATATATATATATTTCTATTTTATGTTATAATTTGATTATGTTTTCGGATCGGATCGTGTCAATACGCCGTTTTCACATATACGTGTATGAGGCGTGACATTTGTGTTATCCGATCCAGTTGCGATGATCGCAATTTTGCGCTAGCAACGCCGTTGTTTTTTTTTTAATTCATATTTTTTATATACATATATTTTGATCTGCACATTTTTTTCATAACTAACTACCCTGATTTTTCCTAAACCCTGACAATTTCGCCACAAACTCTAAATGTCAAACCTAAAACTTTAACCGTGTTATTTCCTCTAAACCATAAACCTTTTCTTAAACCTTAACAAACCTTATTATTATTTCCTATTTTCGCTCATATTTATGTTATTCATACACTGTAACTGCTTCGCCCTTGTAATATTTTAAGTTTTAACTTGTAATATTTTCAGTTTTACTTTTCGCCATCTTTATTATGTAACTGCACCAAAGCGTTGTAATAATTAGGGTTTTATTTTCTGCCGTTTATTTTCTGCCATTTTATTTTTCTGTCATTTAAATTCCTGCCATTGATCCTATATTAACTGCGTGGTTTAGTAATGTAGGGCGTGAAAACCTATTAAATTAATTATTCAATATTTTTCTATAACCTTTATATTTTTGTAAATAAATAATAAATACTAACTATTTTAATAACTTTTTTTTTATTACTTACTTATAATAATAAATCCTTATATATTTTGTAAATAAAATCTAATTGAATAATAATAAATAAATCTATTAATCTAATAATTTGATATTTTCTATAATCTTTATTTATTTTGTAAATAACTAACTTAATATTTTTCATATAACTCTTTTATTTTATAATTTGTACATTAATGTATTTTAAATTCTTTTATTATTACTAATTTATTTTGAACTCATATTTTTCTAATAACTTCTAAAAAATCTAACTTGTTTAACCTAAAATAATTTCTTTTAAAATTCTAACCTTTTTATTATCACTTTATTATTATTATTATTTATTATTGCTTTATTACCATTGTTTATTTATTATTTTATTATTATTTGCTTTTATCTATTCTATTTTTGCTTCATTATTTTCCTTATTTTAATTTTGTTTTATTTATAATATTAGGAACAAATGTATAGGTTGTAAATTTATTCTTTCTCGCCTGATTATTATGTATCTGTCCCATAGCCATGTAATAGTTTAGGAATTTATTTTCTTGCTTTTTTTTTGTAAATATTTATTGCGTGGTTAGTAATTTAGGGAGTGCAAAAAACTAACTGTAAATAATTGAACTTAGAAAATTAAATTCAAGACAAATATCTGAAAAATAACACTCACACACGTAAGTCGATCTTTGATCGCCATCTGTACTTCCTAGGGTATTCCTCTTGGTTGCCTTCTTTAAATGGTCAAGTCCCTCGAAAATAGGGGTGTCTTAAGCAAAGTCCCTTCAAACAGAAAAATCATCAAGTCCCTATAAACTTAAAAGATCAAGTCCCTACGAGGTTGCCTACGATATAATGATCTTGTCCCTTCGGTAAATATGATGATAGTCCCTACGAGTTGCTAAAGACACCCCTTATGTTGCCTTCATTGACCATACGATGACCCTACGCCCGTCCCTTAAACACATCCAAGGTAATGACTACCTATTCCTTAATAATAGGGACAGTCTTACCATTGAAAGAATATACGAGAACACGAAAGACTTAATCTAGGGTAGGTATCTCATAGTTACTTGCTCACACTTTTCGAAATTACTTTTACACCTCACAATTTCTAAACTAGGCTTTGTATACACCCATACGAGGGTCATTACAAAGTACTTAAAGAAATTTTTCTAATCACACACTACACTCTTGCAAACAAACAAAGTGAGCTAAGTAACTAAGAGCCCATGGATAACCATGGATATAAAGGGTGCTAATACCTTCCCTTTGTATAACCTACCCCCCGAACTCAAAATATTTTTAAGGTCTTTCCTGTTCTTTTATGTCCTTTTCTTTTGGATAAAATAAAAGTCGGTGGCGACTCTTGCTATCCGCAACATTTAACTAAAGTCAGTTCTCCCACCGTGTTACAGAACTGGCGACTCTGCTGGGGATTTAATAAAAGAGGGGTACCCTTAGGAATTAGATCACTTTAAAATTGTTTGCCTTGTTTGCTTTATACTTATCTGTTGGGTGCTCTTATGTGTGAAAGACCCTAACCCGGATCTAGTGTACCTTAGGTAAATGGCAATAGACCAAGGAAATTGTACGGCGTATATCGATATGGTTGATCTGGTGGCCATAGTTAGTGTGACTTCTTGGTTGGTGCTTATGTTCCTTAAGCAAGTTGAGGATAATATGAGGCTGCCATATGTTGTCAATACACTAACTGACTTTTAGAACCCTAGTCATCCCATCTTGGCCTTTAGAAAGTAGTGAGATAACCGGCTTTGGTGAAACTGAAGTTGGTTGATACTCGATACTACACTCATTGAGATCCTAAACTTGGAGGGTTTTGGTTGGCAAGTAAGTTGCCTACTGAACAACCACCCTTGTGAAGGATCAATGATTTTGAGATCCCTTAGAACCTGGTTACTTTTGTAGGACAGGATGAATCAACTAAACTTCAGGGGAGGGTACTTACCTTTAAACCTCATGCAAGCCTTCAAACCTAGGGTTATTGTGTGACTTGTTTGTGTGTGCCACATGTTTGTGATTGAGCATAACATCATAGCATCATCATGCATCATAAGCATAGCATTTTCACTAACCATTTCAAGGACCAAAGGATTTATCTTTGTTCTTTGTTGCAGGTCATGGCTTCTGCTCGTAGGAATACTATCCGGATCAACTTTGTAGGAATACCTCCTAAGCTTAAGGAATTGGTCTCTCAAGTTTCTGAAAACTCCCAGTTCAGCAAGAGGCATGGTCACCTACTGGATCTAGTCACTTCAGGGTTCAATGAAGACATGATGAGTGTCCTGTTTCAGTTCTTTGACCCAAAACATCATTGCTTCACATTTCCCGACTATCAGCTGGTTCCTACAATGGAAGAGTTCTCCGAGCTTCTGGGTATACCTATTCTTGATCAGAAACCCTTCACAGGCTTGGAAAAAGAGCCTAAACCTGAAGTCATTGCTGCAGCCTTACATTTAAAGAAATCAGACATTGTCCTAGAAACAAGGAGTGGAGTTAAGGGTATTCTTGCTAAGGTATTGGTGGAGAAAGCTCAAGTATTCCTGAAGGCTATGAGTTATGATGCTTTTGAGGAGATCTTAGCCCTATTAATTTATGGCTTAGTATTGTTCCCCAATCCAGACCAGTTCATAGACGTACACGCCATCAACATATTTCTGACTCGCAATCCAGTGCCTACATTACTTGGAGACATCTTACACTCTCTTCATACCCGTACTACGAAGGCACGAGGAACTCTGATGTGTTGCATACCTCTATTATCTAGGTGGTTTATTTCTCACCTTCCTCGATCAGTGATGAAGAATGAACAAGGGTTCAGGTGGTCCAAGAGGATTATGTCACTTTCTCATTCAGATATTCATTGGTGCTCTAGATCTATGGAGAATGTTACCATCATTGACCGTTGTGGGGAGTTCCCTAATGTGCCACTCCTTGGCATAAGAGGGGGCATTACCTACAACCCTTCTTTAGCTCTACGTCAGTTTGGTTACGCTCGGACTGATGGTCCTCATGACATGCTTATTCAGGGTATTGTGTTCGACTACGACAACGATCTTCAAGGTTACCGTCAAAGGTTCATACGAGCATGGGGTAAAGTGAACAAGGTTGACAGTAAGACTCTGGAACCCAAGTACACTATTCCTATGGAACCATATCTCAGATGGGTACGATCTCGTGCTCAGACTCTTATGATGCCATATCCTGCTATCCTGCCAGTTACCATGGAGCCTGTTGCTGAAGGAGATACTTCTTACATCATTCTTCATCCAGACATGCCCACTGACATGGAAGAGTTACAGAGGTCCTGGATCCAGTTGAAGGAGCAAAGAGATACTTTTGAGACTCATTACAAGGCAAGTCAGGAAAGAATCCTGGAGCTAACAAAACAACTTCACGAGGAGCGGAATCTCAACTCATACCTCAACACAAAGAGGAAACGTCCATGGGAGACTTAAAACCCCTTTTTTGTATTCATTTCATTTTTATTGTAAGCCCAAGGGGCAAACAAGTTTATTACTAATAAAAGTTTACTTTTTGGTGGTTTAAACAAATTTAAATCCTACGGTCCTTGAAAACATTGCATAAGCATCTACATACCATATTATTGCATCACAGGTTTCTTATGAACAAGTATCTTATCTTCTCGCTGTTTATTTCAGCAGAAATGGCTCTTGAACAGACTGTCAAAGATCTCCAGGCTCAGAATGCATAATTCCAAGAGTTGATTCTGAACTTGTCCAAGGGGCAAGATGAGTTGAGGACATTGCTGGCTAAGAAGAAGAAGACTAGAAGATCAGGAGGCCTTATCAATCTGGGAAGAAGATTCAGAGGCCCTATCAAGACAAAGGAACAGGTTGATGATTATGAGTCTGAAAATTCTGAGAAAGAGGGAGGTAGTCCCCATGATACTGTGGGAGATTCTGATTCTGAAGCAAATTATTATCATGATCCTAATGAAGATAAGTACAAGATGGTGGTGGATAGAATGAATGCTATGGAGTTACCAAAATCTTCTGGGCTGGATTTTGAAGATCTGAGTTTAATATCTGGAGTGGTCATACCTATTGGTTTCAAGGTTCCTGCTTTTGTGGTGTATGATGGTGTCTCATGTCCCAAGTTGCATTTAAGATCCTATGTCCGGAGGATTCAACCACATACTGCTGATAAGAAGTTATGGATTCATTTCTTCCAAGAGAGCTTGTCTGGAGCTCAATTGGAATGGTACTATCAATTGGAGAGTGTCAATATCCGTGATTGGAATGATCTTGCTGAGGCCTTCTACAGGCAATACCAATACAATGCTGATTTAGCACCTACTCGCATGCAGCTACAAAGCATGTCAATGGGTGCTAAGGAGAATTTCAAGGAGTATGCCCAGAAATGGAGAGACCTGGTTGGCAGAGTTCAACCTCCTCTGACTGATAGGGAGCTAGTGGATATGTTTATGAGTACGCTGAATAGTCCTTTATATAGTCACCTCATTGGAAGCTCATCATCTGGTTTCACTGAGCTGATAATGACTGGAGAGCGTGTGGAAAGTGGCATAAGAAGTGGTAAGATACAGGTGGGTGCCTCTTCATCAAGCACTGCAAAGAAGCCCCCTAGTGGAAAGAAGGAGTCTAATGCTGTGTATGGTCAACCTGGCCGTAACAGAAGTCACCAATCCGTAGGAGCAGTTCACATTTCTAATCCTACTCCTGCAACACCAGAGCTACCACAGAGTAATCAACAGAAGCCTAGAAGACAATTCACCAAGATCAATATGTCACTGGCCCAAGCCTTGTAACACATGTTGAAAGGGGAACTCATTACTTTGAAGGACCCTCCTCAGAATCCTAATACTTCCTCTCCTCGGTACAATCCTAATGCACGATGTGCCTATCATTCTAATTGTCCGGGACATGACACCAACAATTGTTGGGTGCTGAAAAATAAGATTCAAGATATGATTGAAGCTGGGAGATTGAATTTGACCCTCCTGGGACTCCAAATGTGATTACTGCTCCCATGCCCAATCATGAGAAGACTGTTAATGTTGTTGATGAAGTTTCATATGTTTCCTCAGTAGCAGATGTGACTACTCCCTTATCTATTATCAAGAAGAAGCTGGTGCAGGCTGGATTCTTTCCAGGTTGCAACAAAGACTGTTTTTATTGTGCCTACAAACCTGATAGCTGCTGGAAGTTGAAAGATGGTATTCAACGCCTCATGGACAATTACACTATATTGTTTGAGAGAACTCCTTCTGTGGAAAGTATGTGTGAACACCTAACTCGAGGTAAGAAGTTTGAAGATGTGGATATGGTTGATAAAGTGCCAGTGAAGATTACCTCCAAAGGCCCTGTCAAGATCGCTTCCAAGGGTCCTATCAAAATTACTGCTGAAGGCCTGGTGAAGACTGTTGCTGAAGTTAGAGTGCCTCCCATGATTATTACCACTCCTGCCCTATTCCTTATACTTCTGATAAAGCTATACCCTGGAATTACGGTTCTGATATTTATATCCATGGTGTTAAGCAGGAACCTTTGACTGATACACCTGTTACTGATGATAACCTTGATGTTGATAATATTGCTGGATCTAGTAAGATCACCAGAAGTGGAAGAATTTTCTCTCCTCCAGCTACCTCAAAAAAACAGTTCTTCCAACTACTACCTCCACTTCTGAGCCAAGTACTGATGCTCGAGGCAAAGGTCCTGTGGTTGAACCTGTGCAAGCTGAAGCACCGACTGCTGAAAATCTCTCTAAACAGATGGAAGAAGTGCTGAAGATCATTCGTAAGAGTGATTATGATATTGTTGACCAGTTGGGGCATACTCCCTCCAAAATTTCCATGTTGTCTTTGTTGCTGTGTTCTGAGGCTCATGCTAAAGCCTTGATCAAATTCTTAAGGACTGCTCATGTACCAAATGAAATTTCTATGGATCAATTTGAAAATTGTGTTGCACATCTGACTTATGATAATGGGTTAGGTTTTTCTGATGCTGACTTGACTCCTGCCAAAAGAAACCATAACAGAGCTTTACATATCTCCATTGAATATAGGGGCACTACCTTGTCTCATGTGTTGATAGACAATGGCTCTTCATTGAATGTACTTCCCAAAGAGGTTTTGAACAAGCTCAGTCCTGAAGATGCTGTGTTAAGATCAAGTAATATAGTGGTGAGAGCCTTTGATGGTTCAAGAAGAGTGGTGCATGGAGAAATAGATCTCCCGATCAAAGTAGGCTCTCAAGTCTTCGATTCTACCTTCTATGTAATGGATATTCGTCCTGCGTACTCTTGTTTGCTTGGGCGCCCCTGGATCCACGGGGCAGGTGCTGTGACCTCCACTCTACATCAGAAGTTGAGATATCCAGTGAAGGGAAAGATCGCAACTGTTTATGGAGAGGAAGAATATATGGTCAGTCATGTGAATACATTTAAGTATGTTGAAGTGGAAGGTGAATATGTTGAGACTCCTTGCCAGACATTTGAAGTAGTTCCTTGGGTCGTTTCCGCTACTGAAGCTCCTCCTGTGGTTAAAAGTGTTCCTGTGGTTACCAGAGTACCTCCTACAATGGCTTCCCTCAAAGATGCTAGAGTTGTGGTTGAAGAAGGTGGTTGTACTATTTGGGGTCAGCTTCCCGACATTCCTTACAAGTCTGACAAGTTTGGTTTGGGTTTCACTGCAGAGTCCCAGAAGGCTGTTCGTCGTGCTCGTGCTGTTTGTATCACCAATCCAGGGAACATGAAAGATCAAATCAATGATGTGGGTGACTATAATGAAGACTACAATCTGGATAACTGGATTTTTCCTACTGTGGGTGATGGGCTCAACAATTGGAAGACTGAAGACGTTATTCCTATCTCCTTTAGTCAGGAGTAAATACTATTACTGTGTTGAACAATTAAACTTTTAAGCCTTGTGCCTTACCCGGGGCACAATGGTATGCTTGTTTCGGGATGTCATTTCATTTGCATACTTCATTCAATAAAAATCAATGGACGTTTCGTTTTTGTAAATATTGGGCTCTTTGTTTTTCTTTTATTTTATTTTCATCAACTATGTGTTCTTACACACACCCACATCACTAAAATGCAGATCCTCATCCACTCTGGATCCTGTTGATAACAGTTCTACTATTGCCAATTATAATTTCGAGAATCCGATCTATCAAGCTGAAGATGGAAAGGATGAAGATTGTGAAGTACCTGTAGAGCTTGCTAGGTTATTACAACAAGAAGAGAAAGCTATACAGCCACATGAAGAGCCAATCGAAGTTGTGAATCTGGGAACTGAAGAAAACAGGAAAGAGGTCAAGATAGGAGCTGAATTAGAAGATGGTGTCAAGAGCAAATTAATTCAAATGTTACGTGATTATGTGGAAATCTTTGCTTGGTCCTATGAAGATATGCCAGGGTTGGATACGGATATTGTGGTTCACCGTTTACCGGTAAAAGAAGATTGTCGTCCAAAGAAGCAGAAGGTTCGTCGCATGCGTCCTGAAATGTCAGAAAAGATTAAAGCAGAGGTAATGAAACAATTTGATGCAGGGTTCTTAGTTGTGACTTCTTATCCTCAATGGGTTGCAAATGTGGTACCGGTACCTAAGAAAGATGGTAAAGTACGTATGTGTGTAGACTACAGGGATTTGAATAAGGCCAGCCCCAAAGATGACTTTCCACTGCCTCATATTGATGTTCTGGTAGACAACACTGCTCAGCATAAAGTATTCTCTTTCATGGATGGTTTCTCTGGTTACAATCAAATCAAGATGGCACCTGAAGATATGGAGAAGACTACATTTGTTACACAGTGGGGTACCTTTTGCTATAAAGTGATGCCATTTGGTTTGAAGAATGCCGGGGCAACATATCAGCGTGCTATGGTGGCTTTGTTTCACGATATGATTCATCATGAGATAGAGGTATATGTGGATGATATGATAGCCAGGTCCCAGAATGAAGAGCAACACCTTGATCATCTGCATAAGTTGTTTGAAAGGTTGAAGAAATACAAATTGAGATTGAACCCAAACAAGTGTACTTTTGGAGTTAGGTCTGGTAAACTCCTGGGTTTCATTGTCAGTGGAAAAGGTATTGAAGTAGACCCTGCAAAAGTGAAAGCTATACAAGAGATGCCAGCTCCCCGTACTGAGAAGGAAGTTAGAGGTTTCTTGGGACGATTGAATTACATTGCAAGATTTATTTCCCAATTAACTGCTACCTGTGAACCAATCTTCAAGTTGTTAAAGAAAGATCAGGTAATGGAGTGGAATGATGAGTGCCAGACAGCCTTTGATGAAATCAAGAGATATCTCCTAGAACCTCTAATTTTGATGCCACCAGTTGATGGAAGACCCTTGATTATGTACTTAACAGTATTAGACAACTCAATGGGGTGTGTGTTGGGGCAACATGACGAGTCTGGTCGAAAAAAACAGGCAATATACTACCTTAGCAAAAAGTTTACCGACTGTGAAACAAGATACTCACTGCTCGAGAAAACTTGCTGCGCTTTGGCATGGGCTGCTCGCCGACTAAGACAGTATATGTTGACTCATACTACCTTATTGATTTCGAAGATGGATCCAATCAAGTACATATTCGAGAAACCTGCTCTCTCCGGACGAATAGCGAGATGGCAAATGATCTTAACAGAATATGATATACAGTACACTACTCAGAAGGCCATTAAAGGAAGTGTTGTAGCTGATCATTTGGCTCATCAGGCAGTGGATGATTATCAGTCAATGAGTTTTGAATTCCCCGATGAAGACATTATGATTATTACCAAAGAACCTGGACAATATGACGAACCTGAACAAGGATCCCGATGGACTATGGTTTTTGATGGAGCTTCTAATGCACTTGGTAATGGTGTTGGTGTTGTGATCATTTCCCCTGAAGGTTGTCATACCCCGATTACTGCAAGACTTTGTTTCTATTGTACCAATAACATGGCTGAGTATGAGGCATGTATCCTGGGCATCAAAGCTGCCATTGATATGAAAATTCAGTTCCTGGACGTATATGGAGATTCAGCCCTGGTAGTGAGTCAGATTAAAGGAGATTGGGATACCAAGCATGAAAATCTTATTCCCTACAGAGAGCATGTGCTGTCTTTGATCCCACATTTTGAAGAGATTACCTTTGGACACATTCCACGAGGAGAGAATCAGTTGGCAGATGCATTAGCCACCATGGCATCTATGTTTGAGATTAGCTGGGATGATGAAGCTCCCAAGATTACTATTGATAGATTTGAGAAGCCTGCATACTGCAATGAGATTGATACTGAAGGAGGAGAGGAAAAGCCTTGGTTCTATGAAGTAAAAAGATATCTTGAAACTCAGGAGTTCCCTGAAGGGGCATCTGTCAAAGATAAGAAGTTTCTGAGGAGGTTTTCTGCTAAGTTCTTCTTGAGTAATAGAATTTTGTACAAACGCAACCATGATTCAACTTTGCTTCGTTGTGTGGATAAGAAGGAAGCAACAGAGATTATGGAAGACATGCATGATGGGATTTTTGGCACTCATTCTAGTGGTCATACTATGACAAAGAAGATATTGAGAGCAGGATACTATTGGTCTACCATGGAAGCTGACTGCTATCAACATTCCAGGACATGTCACAAGTGTCAAATCTATGTTGATAAAGTGCATATACCTCCGGCTCCATTAAATGTGTTGACTGCTCCTTGGCCTTTTGCCATGTGGGGCATTGATATGATTGGTGAGATCAAGCCTACTGCTTCTAATGGGCATCGTTTCATCCTAGTTGCTATTGATTACTTTACAAAGTGGGTAGAGGCAGCCTCATTCGCATCTGTTACTAAGAATGTTGTGGCTCGATTCATTAAGAATAATCTCATATGTAGGTATGGCATCCCTGAAAGGATTATCATAGGCAATGGCTCTAATCTGAACAATACCATGATTACTGATCTCTGCATGCAGTTCAAGATTAAGCATCACAACTCTTCTCCGTATCGTCCGAAGATGAATGGGGCAGTAGAAGCTGCTAATAAGAACATTAAGAAAATTCTACAGAAGATGACTGTTACTTACAAGGATTGGCACGAGATGTTACCATTTTCTCTTCATGGTTATCGTACTACAATACGTACTTCAACAGGGGCAACCCCATTCTCCTTAGTCTATGGTATGGAAGCAGTTCTGCCCATTGAAGTTCAGATCCCTTCTTTAAGAATCATGAAGGATGCAGGCTTGGATGAAGATGAGTGGATTCAGACTCGACTCGACCAGATAAATTTGATTGATGAGAAGAGGTTGGTAGCTGTTTGTCATGGTCAGATGTACCAGAAACGGATGATCAAAGCTTTCAATAAGAAGGTTAAGCCAAAGGTATATCAGGCTGGTGACTTGGTAATCAAGCGTATCATACTACCACAGGGTGATCCTAGGGGCAAGTGGACTCCTACATATGAAGGACCATTTGTGGTCAAAAGAGTATTCTCAGGAGGTGCCATGATGCTTACTACTATGGATGGTGAAGACTTTCCACAGCCTGTAAACGCAGACATAGTTAAAAAAATACTACGCATAAAAAGAGACCCGCTAGGTTGACTGGCCTAGGCAAAAATAAGGGCATCCCGACAAACCAAAAGGGTTCGGGCAAAAATTAGGGATATATATAAAAAAAAATGTACACCCGGCAAGTCGAAAACCTAAAAAGGCGGCTTGGGCAAAAAAGGGTATCCCGGTGGATTGAAAACCTGAAAGGGCAATCCAGGCAAAAGTTAGGGATTAAAGCGTATGACTATGTCTCGTTTGGATCACTCATGTAACTTCAACTGATGGTGCTACCTAAATCAAGTTCAAACAGATAAAGATCAATCCAATCGTTTCTGTCTCAACAGCAGAAGATGAGATATTTGAAGATAATGGCAATAGTAGAATTAAAACTCAATAGGATCATTTTTCACATAGCTGTTTTCTTTGTTTTATAAAAAATTTACGACGAATTCCTCTTACTAGGATTTCTGTCTCCTTGTACAAACTTTCCTATGTATAGGTCACTTTGTGATATAAATAAAATTTCATCTTTGAATCCAGATTTACTTTTACTCTATTTACATAAGCGAAAACGTCCATTGGTTGTGTTTGAATGTATGTATGCTTTTGAATACGATTGATGTTTACCAGAAATGCATAAAACGCAGTAATAGTATTTACTAAGGACGAACGAGGGTAGTAGTTCAACGAAGCTTCGCCGGTTCATCCCCACTACAAATCCCCAGTAGAGCAAATTTATCTTTATAGATGCTTCGAATTACGTCTCCCCTTGAATTTATGTCCATCTCTTTTATCCTCAGTCGGGATACTCAGGAACTTATTCCTTCAATAGAAGTACGACGAACGAATACGGGAAGTGACAAATACTATACTATCAAACAAGACGGGAACGAGTTCCTCATATTCTTCAGCAACGAATCAGGATTTATTTTCCCTAGCCAGCAGTTGTTATACAAAGATATCCGGACGCTTCAGGCCGCATGATTCATACATACATCATTTACATCATACCATGGCATATCCATAAGTGCATAATACATTTACTTAGATGCACCATGCCATGCATGCATACATATTGCATAAACTAACCTTTTCCTTGCAGGATGGTTATATATAGATAAAATACTATCAACAATTCACAACAGGTCAGAAACGATCTATACGAAGATCTAGTGCTGATACTTAATCATTACTCAAGGTGTCCTTGGATAGTAGGCAAACGGTCTATACGAAGATCTATTCCCTAGTCCAGGATGTTTTCAGGAGAGTTAATCCTGATACTCTTTTGACCTCGGATAATAGGAAAACGGTCTATACGAAGATCTATTCCCTAGTCCATGATATTTTCAGGAGATTTCATCCTGATATTCTATTGTTCTTGGATATTAGGCAAACGGTCTATACGAAGATCTATTCCCTAATCCAGGATATTTCCAGAAGAGATAATCATCACGAAGATTTATTTCTACTGGTCTATTCAACAATTCAAAACAGTTCAGAGACGATCTATACGAAGGTCTAGTGCTGATACTTAATTCAGAAAGAAATCGCCACGAAGATTTGGTTCTGACACTTAAATTAAAAGTATGTTCTTAGATACGATTCAGAGACGGCCTATACGAAGACCTAGTACTAATATCCAGTATCAACATCAAGATATTATCACCTCCTGATATTATGGATGGCATCTATAAGCCCATCTCCAGTTCTTCCAAGTGGCATCTTCAAGCCCACTTAAGCATATACAACCAGTCATCAGTGTTACTTTACGCACCGGCGAGTGCAAATTTTTGGACTTTTCTGTTCAATCCCCTTCAACCTTCCAAGTCACGAATGGCACACAGGCCAATCTAACTCCTCAGGTTTCAGAAAATTGAACAGGGGCAGCTGTTGCACCCCAAAATTTGCCCTCTATTTTTAACTCTAACCAATTTTTTGTTTCACATTCATTTGCATCATCTTCATAGCATAACATTTTTTCTGTCTTAATATTAGCCGGAATAATTTCTCGGAATTTACAAACAGACTGGTCAAATTAACTTTTTAACTGTGCCTAAAATTAGTCAACGAAAAAATGTCAAGTTTAAGTTTGCAAATGTCGGTAACATTAATCTGCGGTTCACGTGGTTTAATTTGACATGCTAAAAATATTTTTACGACTATTTTTGGTCATATGTTGATCAGTCTGAGCAGTTTTAACGGTCATAATTTTTATTTCAAAATCCGACCAAACGCTGTATTTTTCCGAGTCATTTATTTCGCGCTGATTATTTTGACGTGTTCATTTTATTTTTTCGAGCATTTTGGTGCCCGACTTTTTTTTTTTTGAGTCTATTTATTTTTATATTGGGTCTAGAATAAATAAATAGGTTAATTAGTTTTTATTTTAATTTTAACCATTTTAATTATTTAACTTTATTCAGTTTTTAATTTAATATTGGGTTTCAAAATAGATTTTTTTTTTAAATATCCAAAAATTTCAAAAAAAATTCAAAAATATACCATTTTTCAAAATAATTACACAAATGGCCATTTTTGGCCAAATTTTACCCTTAGGCGCCACCCTAGTTGGCGCCTACCCTTAATGGGTAGGGCAAGTCGCCACTAGGAGTGGCGCCTATGCCCATTCCATTTTTTTTTTTTTTTTTTTTTTTATAAATGTTATTTTTTTTGTTTTTTTAATTTTTTTTAATTTAAAAATTTATATTTTTTATTAATTATATTAATTTATATTAACACATATATATAAATAATTTTTTTACAAGATATATATATATATATATATATATTAATTTATATATATATATAAATTATATATATTATATATATATATATATATATATATATATATTAATTTAATTTATAAGTAATTAATATTATTTGTAAATTTTTGGAAAAAAAATTAATTTATATACGTGTAAATAAATATTTATACACATGTAAATTAATATATATATATATATATATATATATATATATATATTATAATATATATATATATATATATAATATAATATATATATATATATATATATATATATATAAAGATATGATAGACAATATTTTTAAAGATAAAGATAAAGATATAAAGATAATAAACAGAAAATATTTTTATTTAAATAATAGACAAGGCAAATATTACAAAGATATGATTAATCACATATGATGCGGTCCCTGGTACGATCCGCACGGGGGAGGTCTAATTACTCGCCTAGACGGTTCACGTGGTGGTGGTGCTTCCCTATTACCACCCCTTGCCCTAACGCGTCCCCTTGCCGTTTGCCGTTGTGGTTGGGTCGAAGTCCCTTCAGTGCTGTAGGAAAGACGGGTCCCCTCTGCGCCCTCAAAGCTTTGTCTCGGTGGGACAAACTGACTACTGCTGGGTGCGCCCTCGAATTGTGGTCTTTGGTAGTTTAGGGTTGAATCGGGTTGGCCAAAGTGCAGTGTTTGTTGTGGTGTGTAGTAGTCCTGTTGGTAGTCCTCTTGTATACCCGTGTCGGGGCTAGGTGGAGGACTGGAAGAGCTCGGGACATTGTCGTGATGGAAGTGTTGGGATTGGTGGAAGTGGGGGGATTGATATTGTGGTAGGTGTTGGGAGTGTTGATGGTGGTGGGAATGTTGAGTTTGTTGTTGGTAGTCTTCATGGTATTGGGGTTGAGTTTGTGGTATGTATTGTTGATTTGGTTGGGGGGTGGACATGTGTTGTGGTGGTGTGTTGGGTAATATGGTGGTGGTTTTGTTGGTAAAATGGTGGTGGTGGTTGTTGTTGGTAATAAGGTGGTGGTTGTTGTTGTTGGGAATACTGTGGTGGTTGTTGTTGTTGGGAATACTGTGGTGGTTGTTGTTGTTGGAAATATGGCTGTTGCATCCGGGGATCGTCCAAATAGAACGGGTCAGACACAATCATTTCTGGATTTGTATTTGCTCTATACCAATCCACATATTCCCTTGTCGGCTTCATTTCGTTGGGCGCCACCGGAAATTGTAGAACATAGTGGGCACGGTCTTTCCACATTTTACGAAACTCCTTAGCAAATTCCTTCCAATTTTGGGCATACCACTGGTGGCTGACTTTTTTTAGATGCCAAGGATCCATAGACATTGGGGGGCCTGGGATTTCTTGATGCATTCCGAATTGAAGCTTGACACGGTCACTTTGGTGCATCTCCACAGTGGTGAACCGCATTATGGCCGTTTTTGCTGTCCAAACAGCTGCATCTTCGGGGTTGGGTTGATGTTCCAATCCCAAATATGGCCTCCAAATAAACTGCAAAGAAAAAAGTAAAAATGTTATTTATCGAGAATGCATGATATTAATAAATCAGTTAGAAGCTGAGTGATTTAGTGGTAATACATCTTGTGCTCGGAGACGATCCAAGAGTTGACGATAAAATATAATTTTATTTTTGGGGGTAAGACTGTAATCCAGTCCGGTTGCAATGAACCTAAACAAAAAAAGATAAATAATATTAGTTACAAATATGTATAGAATAAATATACAAAATGAAATAACATCATAAATTTACCTAGTTGCGTAGGGGAAGGAGTAGACATTAGGATTTTCTGGGGCTAGCCTCGACAATCTCCACCACCCCCATGTTTGGAGCAAGAAAGCACATCCAGAAAATGTACAGTGCTCATTTTGTGCATTTTTACACAAAGAGCTATATAGGAATGCTAATACTGCAGAACCCCAACTATATGTGCTTATTCTATCAATGTCCCCGAGCAAACTCAAGTACATAAAGTTTATGCTATTTCCCGTCCCTTCGGGAAATAGCAAGTTCCCAAACAATAGCATAATGTAAACCCGGGTTTTTATGACTTTTTCTTGTTCGGAGGATTCCTCAGTCAAAGTTATGGAGTCGTGGTACATTTGTAGGCTAGATAATTTAATACCCTGACCCCTTGCTTTGGCAGACCCCTCACCCTCGACCAGATCTACCCCAAACATTTGAACACATATTTGGCTAGGCTGTTGAACATTTCCGGTGACAGGCTTACCATCTATTCTAAGACCCAAAAGCATGTACACGTCCTCTAATGTGACGGTACATTCACCAGTTGGTAGGTGAAAAGTGTGTGTCTCAGGTCTCCAACGTTCACACAGAGCCAAAATGAATTTGACATCAATTGTGGCATTTACGACATGCATAACATGACCGAAACCCGCACGTTGTATGTAAGGTACGCACCATGGGTCTGGATAAGGCATTGGGTGTGAACGTTGACGAAATTTCTTGGGATCCTTTAAAAACAAACAATATAAACAATCATTAGATTGGACTTTTAAAAAACTAATTACAAACATATGAAAGAGGCAATGTTCAAGAAAAACTTACGAATGAGGCAATGTTTGCCCTAGTGCCTCTGTGTTCTTGGCCCATGGTAAGAAGAGACATGACTGCAATGTAGAACGAAGTGGGGTGGATGAGAAGTTTCGCCGGAGTTCTCTGAATAAAAGTGTTAGTGGTTGATGAAAACTTGCAAGAATGATCCTCTATTTATACTCGTTTTCAAGTAGACTGAATATGCAAAAATGTGACAAGTGTAAGGCATGCGTGGTAGTGTTGACATGCATTGGTAGTGTTGGCATGCATTGGTGCAGACTAGGTGGGAGTTGTCTTGTCTTGGGGAAGGCTTGGTGGAATCTGATGATGCAAAAATGTGACAAGTGGAAGGCATGCGTGGGAATCTTGCAGAATAGGTGCAGGCTAGGTGGTAGTGTTGGCATGCATTGGTGCAGACTAGGTGGGAGTTGTCTTGTCTTGGGGAAGACTTGGTGGAATCTGATGATGCAAAGGTGTGACACGTGGAAGGCATGCGTGGGAATCTTGCAGAATAGGTGCAGGCTAGGTGGTAGTGTTGGCATGCATTGGTGCAGACTAGGTGGGAGTTGTCTTGTCTTGGGGAAGACTTGGTGGAATCTGATGATGCAAAGGTGTGACACGTGGAAGGCATGCGTGGGAATCTTGCAGAATAGGTGCAGGCTAGGTGGTAGTGTTGGCATGCATTGGTGCAGACTAGGTGGGAGTTGTCTTGTCTTGGGGAAGACTTGGTGGAATCTGATGATGCAAAGGTGTGACACGTGGAAGGCATGCGTGGGAATCTTGCAGAATAGGTGCAGGCTAGGTGGTAGTGTTGGCATGCATTGGTGCAGACTAGGTTGCACTTGTCTTGTCTTGGGGAAGACTTGGTGGAATCTGATGATGCAAAACTTGGACACGTGGAAGGCATGCGTGGGAATATTGTTTAAAATAAATAATCAGGTTGTTTAAAATAAATAATTAAGCTTAAATAAAATTCAATAAATGAGGTTGTTTAATATTTATTCAGGCATGCGTGGGAATATTATTTAAAATAATTAATCAGGTTGTTTAAACACATAATGGAAAAAAGAGGTAGTTTAGTATTGGAAGTGTGATATTCAGTATTGGAAGTTCAAGAAGTTTAAGTTTTTGGTGCAAGCAAAGCTAAAGCTGAGACTAAGTTCAGACTATGTAGAGAATACATTTGATGGATAGGCAGTAGACGTGTCAAAATTATTACATGCATGCAGTTCCACCTTGCCTGCAAGATTCTTGCATGCTTTACACGTGTCCAAGTTTTGCATGCGTTGCTCTTGGGGAAGGCTTGGTTTCTTGCATGCTTTACACGTGTCCAAGTTTTGCATGCGTTTCTCTTGGGGAAGGCTTGGTTGAAGACATGCATGCAAAGATGTGTCGGAATCTTGCAGTATAAATATGCACACACATTTTCACAAAGGTATTCACAATATCTTCACAGCAATCTTCACAGCAATCTTCACAGCAATCTTCACAGCAATCTTCACAAAACCTTCACAATATCATCACAAAACCTTCAAAAAACCATCACAATATCATCACAAAACCCTCACAAAACCTTCACAAAACCTTCACAAAACCTTCACAAAATCTTCACAAACCCTTCACAAAACCTTCACAATATCTTCACAAAACATGGCATCTTCATCACAATACAAAATCAAAGCTCACGTCAATGGTGAGACTTATGAATGTGATATGTCTGGCTTCCTATTTAGAAACACCGAATGCACTCGTTTTTGTCTAAATAGAGGAGCTGACTTCTCTTACCTGAAAAGGAAGATTGAGTCCAAACTAAGACAACCCGTGTCCCAAATTTTTTATCAACAACCTTTTTTTTTCAGAAAACAACTCTGTCAAGTTTTATAAGTCATTGATTCAAAATGACATGGAGACACAATACATGCTTCGTAACCATGAGTACTCTGGTTACGAATACATAGTGTTGTACATTGTGTTGGAACAACCTCAACCAACTCAGAATATTCAATCACAGGTTATTGATCCTGTGATTGATGACGAACAAGATGTTGAGCACCACGTTGAAGACGATGTGGTTGATGATGCTGAAGACGTGGTTGATGACTTGGTGAACCGTCATTCTGAAGACGAAGACCAAGCTCAAATACCTATAGCGCAACGCTACTCACCGCCTGCGCACTTCACAACACTTAACTTGGGCGAGGATGAGCCCTCATCAGATATGTTCTACAACCCATATATGAGGTCTGATGAGGACTTAAAGAAGGGTGACCAATTTCGGACCAAGGAAGAGTGTCTGTTAGCAATAAAGAACTGGCACTTGAAAAATTGTGTTGACTACGATGTTATCAAATCAAATCCGGAAAGATACGTTATTGTATGCAAAAATCCGGAGTGTGGGTATAGGTTGATGGCATCGTACAAGAAGAAACATAATGCGTGGGTGATAGGGTCCATATCTCAAGCTCACATTTGCGTCAACACCAACATGGCACAGGATCATCGCAAACTTAGCCATGATATGATCTGCCATTCCATATTACCTCTAGTTGAGGCTGACCTGTCACTGAAGGTGAAAACAATTATCTCCCATTGTGTGGTTGTTTTCAAATATACACCGTCATACAGAAAGGCTTGGTTAGCGAAAACCAAGGCAATTGAACTGGTATACGGTAACTGGGAGGAATCATACAAACAACTACCACGCTACCTGGCTGCACTACGATTGTACTCACCTGGGACGGTTACTATAATGGAGACCTTGCCTGCACAATCCCCTGACGGAACTCGTCTAGAAGGTAATGGAATTTTCCATAGACTTTTCTGGGCATTCCGTCCCTGCATCATCGGGTTCACATTCTGCAAACCACTTGTTCAAGTCGATGGAACTTGGCTGTATGGGAAATACAAAGGATCGTTATTGATGGCGGTCGCACAAGATGGCAATTCTAATATTTTCCCAATAGCCTTTGCATTGGTAGAAGGAGAAACGGCTGCTGCTTGGAGTTTCTTCCTTAAGAATCTCCGAACGCACGTGACTCCACAAGCTGGCATCTGTGTGATTTCTGACAGGCACGCTTCAATAGACAGTGCATACAATAATCCAGCAAATGGTTGGCATGACCCCCCGTCTACCCATGTTTACTGCATCAGGCATATTGCTCAAAATTTTATGCGGGAGTTCAAGGATAACTTCTTGAAGCAACATTTGATAAACGCGGGGTATGCATTAAACCAACCTGGATTCCAATACTACCGCCGAGAAATAGTGTTGGCAAATTCTGATGCAGGGAGGTGGATCGATAATATCGACAGAGCGAAGTGGACTAGATCATACGACGAGGGGGTGAGGTGGGGCCACATGACAACAAATCTTGTGGAATCAATGAACGGCGTGTTTAAGGGCATACGTAACCTCCCGGTAACCGCATTGGTGAGTGCGACCTATTTTCGGATGGCAACGTTGTTCGTAACAAGAGGCAGGCGCTGGAATGAAGTGTTGCAGACGAGTCAAGTATATAGTGATGCCTGCATGAAGTTTATGAGGCAGGAATCTGCCAAAGCCAGCAGCCATCGGGTTACGGAATTCGACCGCCATGGCCACACTTTTAGTGTCAAGGAAACAATTGACCACAACCAAGGGCTGCCCAGACAAGAGTATAGGGTCCTAATACCAGACCGTTGGTGCGACTGTGGTCAATTTCAGGCCTATCGTATGCCTTGTTCCCATGTCATTGCAGCGTGTTCACACAGCCACTTCGATGCATTATCGCTAGTGTCTCCAATCTACAAAGTTGCAACATTGCTCAATGTATACGACAATCCCTTTCCGGTGGTAGCATTGGAGGCGTATTGGCCAGAGTATGACGGGGAAATTGTTTGGCACAACGAATCGATGCGGCGGAATAAAAGTGGTCGCCCAAATAGCAGGCGCATTAGAACTGAAATGGACGTCACAGAGAAAATGCAGAGGAAGTGTAGCATATGTAGACAACTAGGGCATAATAAGAACAAATGTCCATATCGTGGATCTAGTTCCACAACTTAGTTTTCATTTTCATAAATCTGTGTACCAATGTTGTTTATCATTAAAGTTTACTTTTTATTCCAAATAGAAGATGACACTTGAACAACAAACACAAACATCTAACATTACAACACCAATTACCTGAGAAACAAAAACAAACACTAGAACAAAAACAAGTACTAAAACAAGAACAAGTACTAGAACAATAACAAATACAACAACAACATGACAGACAACCATTAAAATCTAAGAAATTACAACAGTTAACACTATATCGTCTGATCCATGCATCATTTGGATGCAATCAATGTCGCTTTCAACTTCAACCCACCAACGTATTGTTTCTCCAGTTTCAAATGAGAACCTTGTTCTAAGCCTCTGAATCCTTCTTATGACTTCACCAGGTTGGTAATCTCCCTCTAACCAAGACATCAAGGACCTTTTTAGTTGGTCCAACGAACGGATGTTCCAAAACTTCATCTCCATTGGGGGTTTCAAAGGCGAAAAAATAACATGCCCATCCCTTTTTAAGATTACTTGTTCAGGATCCGGGCGCCTTGATGATGTTCGCTGCCATGACGACGGTCTTGGAGATGCCATGAACTCAACTTGATAGAGAAAGTGATAAGAAATAGTGGTGAAGCAAATGCAAGGAAATAACACTTTATTTATAGGAAAAGATCTGGGTTGTACACCAATCTACTTAACCCTAATTAGTGTCGCACTTGATTAATTAGGGTTTCAATTAGGTCATAACTACCAAACTCTGATTATAACCGATCAATAAACCCTAATTATAATTGATAGATTAACCTTAACATGATTAACCCTAATTCTCCCAAAATTTATAAATAATATTATTTACTTATAAATTAACTACTATATATATAAAAAAATTAATATATATATATATTATTCATTGTTTATTATTATATGTGTTAATATAATGTGTTAATATTCATTTTATTTATATATATGTGTTAATATAAATTTTATTTTATTTATATCTTGTAAATAAATATTTATATATTAATTATTTACATGTGTATAATATTAATTGTTTATAAATTAAATTATATATATATATATATAATATCTTATTAATATATTTTATATATATATAAGTTGTTAAATATAATTAATATAAATTTAATAATAAAAAATATATTTATCAAATATCTAATATTTTAAAAAAAAAAATTAAAAAAAAATAATAAAACATGTTAAAAAAAAAAAAAAATGGGAATCGGTGTAGGCGCCACTCCTAGTGGCGACTTGCCCTACCCATTAAGGGTAGGCGCCAACTAGGGTGGCGCCTATGTACACATTTAGGGCAAATTTTGCCCATTTATGTAATATTTTTGAAAAAATGGTTAATTTTGAAATTTTTTTAAAAATTCTGGATATTTAAAAAAAAAAATCTTCAAAATAAACTTAGGCCCATTATCATTAACCTAATTTGTTCCTATATATATTTACTAGCATGACTGATAGAGAGAGGCAAAAAGACAGAACAGAAAAGAGAAACTGAGAGTGGCTGATCTATACTATCGTACACACAGTTTGGTAATACTTTATATATGATATATATTTTATCTATTTTGTTGATATATTTGTTACTGTGTTTCAAATACATGTTCATATGTGTGACTGTGTTATGTATTCCAGATA
This sequence comes from Lathyrus oleraceus, assembly GCF_024323335.1. Lineage (NCBI taxonomy): Eukaryota > Viridiplantae > Streptophyta > Magnoliopsida > Fabales > Fabaceae > Lathyrus > Lathyrus oleraceus. The sequence goes on from NC_066584.1 coordinate 306,132,519, forward strand.
CATGCGGTTTGGTTAAATATATCAGGATATCGCCGTTTTGCTTTTTTATGCACATAAGTATAACATGTATAATAATTTGGTTCATTGTATTATGTATTTGATGTGTTTGTTTTTATATAAGTTTTACATGTCTCATAATATATAATATAATATAATAATAATTTTGTTGTTAATAAAAATGCATATGGATCATATAATATATAATTTATAATATGTAACTAGTGTGTTAAATATATATATATATTTCTATTTTATGTTATGATTTGATTATGTTTTCGGATCGGATCGTGTCAATACGCCGTTTTCACATATACGTGTATGAGGCGTGACATTTGTGTTATCCGATCCAGTTGCGATGATCGCAATTTTGCGCTAGCAACGCCGTTGTTTTTTTTTAATTCATATTTTTTTTTATATACATATATTTAGATCTGCACATTTTTTTCATAACTAACTACCCTGATTTTTCCTAAACCCTGACAATTTCGCCACAAACTCTAAATGTCAAACCTAAAACTTTAACCGTGTTATTTCCTCTAAACCATAAACCTTTTCTTAAACCTTAACAAACCTTATTATTATTTCCTATTTTCGCTCATATTTATGTTATTCATACACTGTAACTGCTTCGCCCTTGTAATATTTTAAGTTTTAACTTGTAATATTTTCAGTTTTACTTTTCGCCATCTTTATTATGTAACTGCACCAAAGCGTTGTAATAATTAGGGTTTTATTTTCTGCCGTTTATTTTCTGCCATTTTATTTTTCTGCCATTTAAATTCCTGCCATTGATCCTATATTAACTGCGTGGTTTAGTAATGTAGGGCGTGAAAACCTATTAAATTAATTATTCAATATTTTTCTATAACCTTTATATTTTTGTAAATAAATAATAAATACTAACTATTTTAATAACTTTTTTTTTATTACTTACTTATAATAATAAATCCTTATATATTTTGTAAATAAAATCTAATTGACCATTTTTCTAATTGAATAATAATAATAAACCTATTAATCTAATAATTTGATATTTTCTATAATCTTTATTTATTTTGTAAATAACTAACTTAATATTTTTCATATAACTCTTTTATTTTATAATTTGTACATTAATGTATTTTAAATTCTTTTATTATTACTAATTTATTTTGAACTCATATTTTTCTAATAACTTCTAAAAAATCTAACTTGTTTAACCTAAAATAATTTCTTTTAAAATTCTAACCTTTTTATTATCACTTTATTATTATTATTATTCTATTATTGCTTTATTACCATTGTTTATTTATTATTTTATTATTATTTGCTTTTATCTATTCTATTTTTGCTTCATTATTTTCCTTATTTTAATTTTGTTTTATTTATAATATTAGGAACAAATGTATAGGTTGTAAATTTATTCTTTCTCGCCTGATTATTATGTATCTGTCCCATAGCCATGTAATAGTTTAGGAATTTATTTTTCTTGCTTTTATTTTTGTAAATATTTATTGCATGGTTAGTAATTTAGGGAGTGCAAAAAACTAACTGTAAATAATTGAACTTAGAAAATTAAATTCAAGACAAATATCTGAAAAATAACACTCACACACGTAAGTCGATCTTTGATCGCCATCTGTACTTCCTAGGGTATTCCTCTTGGTTGCCTTCTTTAAATGGTCAAGTCCCTCGAAAATAGGGGTGTCTTAAGCAAAGTCCCTTCAAACAGAAAAATCATCAAGTCCCTATAAACTTAAAAGATCAAGTCCCTACGAGGTTGCCTACGATATAATGATCTTGTCCCTTCGATAAATATGATGATAGTCCCTACGAGTTGCTAAAGACACCCCTTATGTTGCCTTCATTGACCATACGATGACCCTACGCCCGTCCCTTAAACACATCCAAGGTAATGACTACCTATTCCTTAATAATAGGGACAGTCTTACCATTGAAAGAATATACGAGAACACGAAAGACTTAATCTAGGGTAGGTATCTCATAGTTACTTGCTCACACTTTTCGAAATTACTTTTACACCTCACAATTTCTAAACTAGACTTTGTATACACCCATACGAGGGTCATTACAAAGTACTTAAAGAAATTTTTCTAATCACACACTACACTCTTGCAAACAAACAAAGTGAGCTAAGTAACTAAGAGCCCATGGATAACCATGGATATAAAGGGTGCTAATACCTTCCCTTTGTATAACCTACCCCCCGAACTCAAAATATTTTTAAGGTCTTTCCTGTTCTTTTATGTCCTTTCCTTTTGGATAAAATAAAAGTCGGTGGCGACTCTTGCTATCCGCAACATTTAACTAAAGTCAGTTCTCCCACCGTGTTACACCTGCTTTTAGAGAAGCTCAACAACCACAACAACAACATCGGCAACAACAACAGGCTTACCAGCCTCGCAACAATAATAACACCAACACCATCAACTACGAGAGGAAGAGGGTGACTTTTGATTCAATTCTGATGACATATGCTGAAATTTATCCTTCCTTAATTGATAGGAAGTTGATAACTCCTCGTGATCCTCCTGCTATACCAGCCAATCCTCAGTGGTGGTATAAGCCCGAACTCCACTGTGTGTATCATTCCGATGCTCCCGGACATGACGTGGAGAATTGCTTTCCATTAAAGACCAAGGTGCAAGACCTTGTGAGGAGTGGGATATTGTTCTTTGAGGATGTAGGCCCTAATGTGAAGAAGAACCCATTGCCCGAGCATGGGAAAGCAGCTGTCAACATGGTTCAGGGGTGCCCTGGAAAGTACAAAGTCCTTTATGTGAATGACATAAGGCAACCCTTAGTGGAGATGCATAAGCTGTTGTGTGAACACAACCATTATGAGCATGATCATGATAGGTGCCAGGTGTGCACTATCAATGAGAGAGGATGCCGTCAAGTGAGAAGGGACATTCAAGAGATGTTAGATCAGGGGATGATCGAGATACTTCAGAATCGTAATGAGGATGAAGTTGATGTTATCACCCCTGTGTTTAAAATTCCTGAGCCGGTTGTTATCAAGTATGATGGTAATAAGAAGAAAGTATCGCCAACTCTTGTGATTAAGCCAGCGGGTCCTGTCCCGTATGTATCAGACAAAGCAGTCCCGTACCGATATAATGCAGTCATGCTAGAAGATGGAAAGGAGGTTTCGTTGCCCTCAACCTCTGTGGTAAGTATTTCTGATGTCAGTGGAGTGACCCGTAGTGGTCGTATTTTCTCGGCTCGGCCGAAATCCCACGAAGACGTTGTGAAGAAGACTGTTGTTAATCCTGCTAGTCCCGTGGGGACTTCTTCTTCAAATAATTTTGTTCCTGTTGTGAAGGGTGTTGACACGATTGAGTAGTTTGATAGCATTGTTGCAAATATAACGGCCTGCAACAATTTGAGCTTCTATGATGCTGATCTTCCCGAGGAGGGAAAAGACCACAATTTGGCTTTACATATATCTATGAATTTTAAAGACGATGCCTTGTCCAATGTGTTGGTGGATACAGTGTCATCATTTACTGTATTGCCAAAATCCACTATCGCTAAAATTTCGTACCAGGGGCCTCCCATGAGGCAGAGTGGAGTGGTGGTGAAGGCGTTTGATGGATCGCGCAAAACTGTGATCGGTGAATTAGAACTCCCGATCAAGATTGGACCTAGTGATTTTCATATCACTTTCCAGGTCATGGATATTCATCCATCTTATAGTCTTTTGCTTGGTAGACCATGGATTCACGAGGCAGGTGCCGTGACATCCATCTTGCACCAAAAGTTGAAGTTCGTGAAGAACAAAAAGTTGGTGGTGATAGGGGGGAGAAGGCTCTCTTGGTCAGCCATTTATCTTTCTTCTCCTATATTGATGCTAAGGATGAGGTTGGGACTCCGTTCCAAGCCTTATCTATTGCTGCGCCTTCGAGAAAAGGACTTTCTTCATTTATCTCCTATAATGATGCGAAGTTGGCCATTGAGCATGGTGCAACTACTGGTATTGGGAAAATGATCAAGTTGGAAGATAATAAATCCCGAGCTGGCATAGGATACTCTTCTGGTGTTTCCAATGATCATGGGTTGTTCTAGAGTGGAGGTTTCATCCACACTGTTGAGGATCAGGAAGCTGCTGCCGTTGTCAAAGATGATGAAGAGGAAGACCTTAGCAACTTTGTCATACATGGAGGAATCTGCAATAATTGGGTCGCTGTTGATGTTCCAACAGTTATCCATAAGTCAACGTAATATGTTCATTTTGTTTAAAAAAATCCTTCTCCCATGCCAAAAGGAGAAGCAAAGACACTGTTGCCATAATTTGATTAATACAATGATATTCATTCAATAATCGCATGTTAAATGTTTGTTTTTCAAATTATTTTTCATTTTTTCCTTTCGCATGAAATTGGTGATCACCATAAAACCCTAAAAAGAGAATAAAATCAATCTTTTCATCTGCATAATGATTTGCCTTGTTTGAATTCTGAAATCTCTTTTATACTCAAAATCATTATGCAGGTTAATCAAACCCATTGAACATAATGATCCAACACCATCTCCCTACTTTGAGTTCCCTGTATTTGAGGCAGAAGAATATGCTATTGAAGAGATTCCTGATGAGATTACCCGTCTGCTAGAGCATGAAGAGAAGATCATTCAGCCGCATCTTGAGAATCTGGAAACAATCAACTTGGGGTCTGAAGATTTCATTCGTGAAGTGAAGATTGGGGCACTCCTTGAAGAGTCTGTTAAGAAGGGATTGATTGAGTTGCTACGAGAATATGTCGACGTCTTTGCCTGGTCGTATGAAGACATGCCTGGTCTAGATACTGATATCGTGTAACATTTCTTGCCGTTGAAGCCTGAGTGTGTGCCTGTGAAGCAGAAGCTCAGAAGAACTCATCCTGACATGGAAGTGAAGATTAAAGAAGAAGTTCAAAAGCAAATTGATGTGGGGTTTCTGGTGATTTCTACATATCCTCAATGGGTGGCCAATATCGTGCCCGTGCCTAAGAAATATGGAAAAGTCCGAATGTGTGTAGATTACTGTGACTTGAATAAAGCTAGTCCAAAAGATGATTTTCCGCTACCACACATTGATATGTTGGTAGACAATACATTTAAATTCAATGTCTTTTCATTTATGGATGGATTTTCTGGTTATAATCAAATTAAAATGGCACCCGAGGATATGGAGAAGACAACATTCATCACACCTTGGGGAACATTCTGTTATCGAGTGATGCCCTTCAGTTTGAAGAACGTCGGAGCCACGTATCAACGTGCTATGACTACCTTGTTTCATGATATGATGCACAAGGAGATTGAGGTGTATGTTGATGATATGATTGCGAAGTCGAAAACGGAAGTTGATCATGTAGAATACTTCTTGAAGCTTTTCCAGCATTTGAGGAAGTACAAACTCCGCTTAAATTCGAACAAGTGTACATTTGGAGTCCGTTCCGACAAGTTATTGGCCTTTATTGTCAGCGAGAGAGGTATTGAGGTTGATCCTGCCAAGGTCAAAGCAATACAAGAGATGCCTGCGCCCAAAACTGAGAAGCAAGTCCGAGTTTTTCTTGGCCGCTTGAATTACATCTCGAGATTTATATCCCACATGACTGCCACATGTGCGCCTATATTCAAGCTCCTCCAGAAAGATCAGCGTCATGATTGGACCAAGGATTGCCAAAAGGCCTTTGACAGTATCAAAGAGTATTTGTCCGAGCCTCCGATTCTGTCTCCTCCTGTTGAAGGGAGACCATTGATTATGTACTTGACTGTGCTTGATGATTCCATGGGATGTGTCCTTGGTCAGCAAGATGAATCAGGAAAGAAAGAATATGTGATATACTACTTGAGTAAGAAGTTTACTGACTGTGAGTCTCAATACTCAATGCTTGAGAAAACATGTTGTGTTTTGGCTTGGGCTGCTAAGTGTTTACGCCAATATATGTTGAATCATACGACTTGGTTGATATCCAAAATGGATCCAATCAAGTATATCTTTGAGAAGCCTGCTTTAACTGGGAGAATTGCTCGTTCGCAGATGTTGCTATCTGAGTATGATATTTAGTATCGGGCTCAAAAAGTTATTAAAGGTAGTATCTTGGACGACCATTTGGTGCATCAACCAATTGAAGATTATCAGTCTGTGCAATATGACTTCCCTGATTAGGAGATTCTGTATTTGAAGATGAAAGATTGTGATGAGCCTACGCTCGATGAAGAGCCAGAGCCTGGTTCCCGATGGGGGTATGGTGTTCAATGGTGCTGTCAATCAGTATGGAAATGGTATTAGGGCAGTGATTATTACTCCTCAAGGCACACATTTTCCTTTTACAGCAAGGCTAACTTTAAAATGCACGAATAATATGGCGGAGTACGAGGCCTGTATTATGGGTTTGGAAGAATGTATTGATCTTAGGATCAAACATCTTGATGTTTATGGTGATTCGGCCCTTGTTGTTAATCAGATTAAAGGTGAATGTGAGACGAATCAGCCTGGCCTCATCCCATATAGAGATTATGCGAGGAGGATTTCAACTTTCTTTACTAAGGTTGACTTCCATCATATTCCTCGAGATGAGAATCGGATGGCGGATGCTCTCGCTGCGCTTGCTTCAATGATTGTTGTCAAGTATTGGAATGAAGTTCCAAACATTATTGTGATGCGCTTGGATAGACCAACTCATGTGTTTTCTGTTGAGGAGGTAAAAGATGATAAGTCGTGGTATTATGATATCAAGTGTTTTCTCCAAAGTCAGATTTACCCGCTTGGGGCATCTGTTAAAGATAAGAAGACTTTGAGGAGATTATCTGGCAGTTTCTACCTTAATGGTGATGTGCTTTACAAGAGGAATTTTGACATGGTTTTGCTCAGATGCGTGGATAGACACGAAGCAGACCTGTTAATGACTGAAGTCCATGAGGGATCATTTGGTACTCATTCCAATGGACATGCTATGGCTAAGAAGATGTTGAGAGCAGGCTACTATTGGCTGACAATGGAGTCTGACTGCTGCAATTACGTGAAGAAACGCCACAAATGTCAGATTTACACGGATAAGATTCATATTCCCCCGACACTTCTGAATGTTATTTCTTCACCATTTCCTTTCTCCATTTGGGGATTTTGACATGATTGGCATAATTGAACCTAAGGTGTCGAACGGTCACCGTTTTATTCTCGTAGCTATTGATTACTTCACCAAGTGGGTTGAAGCGGCATCGTATGCAAATGTGACCAGGAAGGTGGTTGTGAAGTTTATCAAGAACCAACTCATATGCCGATATGGTGTGCCAGACAAGATCATATCTGATAATGGATCTAACTTGAACAATAAGATGATGAAAGAGCTGTGTAGCGAGTTCAAAATTGCACATCATAATTCTTCTCCCTATAGACCCAAGATGAATGAGGCTGTTGAAGCTGCTAACAAGAACATTAAGAAGATTATCCAAAAGATGGTTGTTACGTACAAAGATTGGCATGAGATGTTTCCATTTGCTTTTCATGGCTATCGTATATCTGTCCGCACTTCAACAGGGGCAACCCCTTTCTCTCTTGTATATGGCATGGAGGTTGTGCTCCCCGTGGAGGTTGAAATCCCATCAATGAGAGTCTTGATGGAAGCCAAGTTGACTGAGGTTGAATGGGTTCAGAGTCGTTATGACCAGCTGAATTTGATTGAAGAAAATAGATTAACTTCCATGTGCCATGGTCAGTTGTATCAACAGAGGATAAAGAAAGCTTTTGATACGAAGGTCAAGCCTCGTGTGTTCCGAGAAGGTGACCTCGTGCTCAAGAAAGTCTTGTCTTTCGCGCCCGATTCCAGGGGCAAGTGGACTCCAAACTATGAAGGTCCATACATTGTTAAGAGAGCCTTTTCAGGCGGTGCTTTATTGATTACAACTATGGATGGGGAGGATTTCACTCGTCCTGTGAATTCAGATGCAGTCAAGAAATACTTCGCCTAAAAAAATAAAAATAGAATAGCTCGCGAAGTTGAAAACCCGAAAGGGTGGCTTAGGCAAAAATGAGCGTCTCGGTGGATTGAAAACCCGAAAGGGCGATCCAGGCAAAAGTTAGAGACATATAAAAAATGAATATATATCCCGCTAGATTGAGTACCTCACCCTGGGGAAATATAGGCAAAAATTAGGGATTTCGCAAGTGACTGCATCCTGACAAGACCTTGTTCTATAGCTGTCATTTGTCAAGGATTCTCGCTCAGTCATCGTCAAACTGAAGCTTCGAATACAGTGGATTCAGAGTTGGTGGAGAAACTTTCATTATGTTCAATGTAGCCCTTTTTTCCATGTATATCACCAATTTCAAAAGATCCATGGAGTCTCGCCATTTGCAGACTACCATTCTATTAAATAAATTTGAGCCTTTATCCAATTCTTGGCACTCTTACTTGTTTCTGTTTAACAAATGTTTGCATCTTTTTAATTGATGAATATCATTGTTTTAAACAAATAAAGTTTTCATAAATAAACTGTTTTAAACAAAGTGAACCTTCACAATGGTCGAAAGGATAAATGGAACGTCCGCAGTGCTTTCTCAAGGATAGTATGATTTCCAAAGGGTAAGACATTTGTTCATGTTTTGGCATGTTTATATCCTCTTCATCAGCTTTCAGTTTGTCTTCCCAGTGAGCGCAGGAAGAATGATACATCATCATCTTCCCAGAGGGTTCGGTATGAGAGGTTCTTTTTGATGGCGTTAGATTTGATCTATCTTATTGGATTTCCTTCTCCTAGTAGAATTTGTGGATGATCATCCAACGTATTCCCGAGTAGTTTGTTTGTGCATACATACTTGTTTCTCCCGCAGAGTCTTAGCAATCCATGTTTGGTTGTATTGGTTTGATCTGTGGATGATCCCTTTTGTACCAGTTCTTTCCATGACCTTTTAGAGACGTGTATCCCTCTCTATCAGGCACTAGCATTTGTGTTTTATCAATTATATGGTTGTCATCCCTTATGTGGGCTGACTTAAAATCCCCTATAGATTGATAAAAGTTGATATGTTATTCTACTCACGAGGAGGTTCATCTTTCCCCAATATGAGTAGAAGTTCCCAGTGGAATAAGCATGCGTTCCCTACAGGGCTATCTTTCCAGATAATTGTCTCCTCAGCAGGAAGTTGCCTAGAGTAATTGGTGAAGGGTTTGCCTCCCTTTTCATCCCCAGCATGTCGTTTATTGACAAAGGATTCATTTCCGATTTCCTCAGCCAGGGTAGTTCCTTTGAGAACATTTGTGGCCTGTCCCCACTAGGGTTGCCTGATACGAGTTTGATGATTTGTATGCCCTCTGAGTCGGAATATTTCTTCTAACATTGAGAGATGGTGTGGAAGATGTGTTTGTTTCCTTCCCCAGTGGAGCAAATTGCTCTTTCTCCCCTTAGCAGAGTTTCCTCTCCGGCAATTAGAAGGGAGTGTTTTGACTGATGTGTATCTGGTTGGTGGTTGTTCCCCATGGAGTTTCATATCATTCCTTGATAAGTTCCCCAATAGAGTTTCTTCTCTAGCGGATCTGATCGTTTTTTCAGCAGCCTGTCCCCAGGAGACTCCTCTTGTGTAGAATGTTGTTTCTTGAAGTTGGAAGCTGCGACTTTGCCTATTCCCAGCTATGATCGACATCTTCCCGTGATTATTCTTTTTCCAGAAATAGTCCCTACCAGAGTTGAGTTCTCTGTTTGATCAGCTTCTTCCGCTGCTCCTGCATATATCTTCTTTGTATCCTCAGCGAGTGTAGCTTTGGGATAGGGTTTGATATCCCTCATGATTTATTTTCATCCTGCTCGGGTATTCCCAAACCAAGTTCTCCAATAGGTTTTGCCTTTCTTGTTGAGATGTTGTGATGGGTGTCCGTTCGTGATTCTTGGACTTGTTTGTGTTAGATATGTCTGTCAGCATTGATCATACACAAATCATGCATATACATGCATAATCATAGTATTCCGATATTCATGTAGCATTTTTTGCCATATATCCTTGTTTGTTATCTCTTGCTATTGGTGAAACATTCTTCCCCAAGCAGATGGTTGTGTCTGATCTCTTCATATATAGTCATCCCCATAGGCAGAAAGTGTCTATCTTTCCTTCTTTATTCCCCACCGAGTTATGTCCTCGTGGATGGTTATTGTTTCAATTTCCTCCCCAAGTGTGTATTGGGATGGAATTACTCCCTTGAGTTATATCCTCATTGGGTTGAGTCTTGTTTGATTGTGTCTTTCTAGTTTGTTCCTAGACTGACTCCTTTTTTCTTGTTATCCCTTGTAGTTCCCTGTGGTTCAGTTGTTCAATTGCTCAGTAACCAGTAATTGTTCATCCTTTTCCCCAGCGAAGTTTGTGGCCTTCTACCCAGTAACCGGTAGTTGTAAGTTCTATTTCTGTGGTTTTCTACCCAGTAACCGGTAGATGTAATCCCCTCTTTATTGGTTATCTTTACCCAGTAACCGGTATTGATATTCCTTTGTTTTTTTATTATACCACCTAGTAACCGGTGATATATCTCTTAGATAATTGCTTTTGTCAGGAAATTTATCCCTTGCGAGTCATCCTTCATTTACCCTTGTTTGGTAATGATTGTTTCTCCTTCTGATTGATCATCATTTTATACCCAGTATCCGGTATCCTGATGTCCTTTCTTTTCGGTCGATTTATCCTTTATTAGCCCAGTAACCGATTGTGGATAATCTTCCATGCGAGTATGTTATCTATGTTATGACGGTAATAGATAATATGTCTCATGAGCTCTTCAGTTGAAGTCTTTTTCTTCCTCAGTCGAGTAAGATTCGTATTTCCTTGTGGAATCGAATGTCCATCCTATAAGTCGAGTTTGCTTTTTTCAGCCCTCCTTTCGGATGATGAGTGTCTTGGAAATGTTCCCAATTCATGCCTAGTTGGTCACCTATTATATGCCTAGTAACCAGTATCCCTGGTGTTCCTTCCTTCCGCTTCCTATTATGACTATTTGTCCCCTATGGAGTCAGATTTCTCCCTGAGCGTGTTGTTCTCTCACCCAGTAACCGGTGTTTTGATACCTAAGGGTTTAGTCGGACATGGATCCAGTAACAGACATGGTATTTGGAAAATTAAACAAGCAATAAGGCATAAATAAATAAAACAGTCATCAAAATAAAACCTGGATTGCAATTTAAGAACTGGAACTGAATCTTGAACCTTGGATTAAAATAATTCCGGCAAGCTTTGGCAATGAATAATCCTTAGAATTGAATCCCAAATGCGTAAAAAAATTAATAAACCATAATAGTCTCTGATGTGGAGAAACTATCACTTTTACAATGGTAAGAAAGTGCCTAGAAAACTAAAAGAAAAATAGTGCTGAATAAAATTAAGAGTAAACTGAAAACTGGAAGAAGAGAAAGAGAGTTTGCAAGTCTGAGAGGTCCACTTTTTATATCTCTTTCCACAATCCCTAAATTGTATCAAGGTAATGGCATCGTGGCTAAAAAAGTGGAGATAATGCAGGAAGACTAGGTTGTGGCAGTTGCCACAACCCTAGCTTCATAATGAGTGGCGAGCGCCACCTTTGTAGCAACAAACTGCCACTTCTCAAGGATTGGTGGCGGGCGCCACACTCCTTGGATAATGGGCGCCACAAGCCCATTTGCTTTGGTGGCCCATTATCCCTTTGAAAGCTTCATTTTCTTCTCTTTTTCTTCCTTTTTCTTTCCTTTTTGCTATTTTCCATTTTACTTACGGTAAACCTTTTAATCGATAAATACCTGCAATAAACATAAAATATTGTGTAATAATAAGTGTTAATCGAGTAAAAAGTAATGCATATGGAGCCAAAAATACGATACATTTTCACGTTATCAAACTCCCCCATACTTAAACCTTTGCTTATCCTCAAGCAAATGTCGCGTACATGAATAAAAAGTTTTGTAAAATACTTGCAGCATACCTTATCAAGATTCGTAGAAAACACAGTTGCATTCGGATACTCATTCTAGTCTATAAACTTTACTTTGGTTCAAAATTGTATTAACAAGTACTCACTTCCACACTTAGGGTATCGTTAGAACACACAGTCGTAATGTTGCAACCATAAATCTCCCTCCTATATAAACCAATCCGAATCATGTTGTCATGCCTAAGCCTGCCTTACTAAACCTTCTTTTTATCCTTTTTCATTTTGGCGCAATCACATTAAGCCTGTTATCCTTTCACATTCATAGTAAGATAATCTGTTAGTGACTATGATCTCATCATTATTTATTTCTTTCTTTTTCTCACTTTGGCTCAAATAACAATTGAAGATGGTTATACCGTTGGGCTAAATGACCGGGTGAGAGACACCTAACTTAGAAGGAACAACATTTTTCATACATTTCGTAATCTTTTCTTCTTTTAAGCCTGAAATCATACACTTATTTGCATCGACTTCTTGCGTAGTGTGTGCTTAGGATGGTGCTGACTGCTAGATAAACTACTTAAGGAAATATTAAAGGATAGAATTTAAGGCTATGGCATGACAAGTACTTAAATCGATCTTATACTTGGGAGATTTAAGGTGTTACAACGATATCGATCTTATAAAGTTTTTCTAAATCTCTACAATTCGACCTCAGTTTGATTTATAGTTTAGAATTTTCAAAAGATGCACTGTATCTCTAAGTCTAGATTTTTGCAAAACTTTTGTATGGCTTTAGTAAATAAGAGAATTAGTAAATAATGGAAACCACGCATAAAGACTCGATAAAACATTGATATTTAACTCGACCGACACTTCAACAAAAATTAAAATAACCAAAAAAATATAAAATAACAAAAGGAAATAACAATATGTTAAATCTAACTAGAAAGCGGTAAATAAAAAGCGGTAAAGCTTCCTCCCTCATACTTAAATCTTGCATTGTCCCCAATGCAACGACATAAGATAGGAAAGAAAGGTAGAACCTGGTTATTCTTCTACTGACGCCTACTGCCACGTGTACATGGACGTCCACCGTTTCCTGGCAGGTGAGGTGGCGTATAGTTCTGGAGATCTTCCACACGCATTGTCAATGTTGCCATTTCATCCATCAAGCCAGACATGTTCTGTTCGGTTCTGAAAGCATAGTCGTGCTGATCATGCTGCATTTGGAAAAGGATTTGCATCATTTCAGTTTGCTGAGCTCCCATGGTTTGGATTTGTAGGTCTCGTTGAGCGTCTAATTCTCTACGCCGCAATAATTCAGCATAGATCTCATCAAGAGTGACTGGTGTCACATTTCTTCTTGGTCTTTGACTGGAAGATGTACCTGCAACATTTTCAAATGAAGTGTGTGTGGTGTGAGGGTCAGTAGCGGGAGCAGTTTGCTCCGAAATGTGATCCTCATCGGTGTCCCCGCCAGCAGCTACATTCTCAGGAATGTGCGCGGGGACTTGGTTAGGCACCGGATCATTAGTATAACAATAATTATCCGGGTTGCGCACATCTGTGCGATTTGGATTTGGGAGGATAAAATCTTGTAACACATTATTAGCAATTATTAAATTAAATCTATCGTCACTCCTTCGTTTTACTAGTTTCATGCTCCTTGCCATATCAATGTCAATGGCATGATGCGGGAGTGGGGTTAGGCTGGAGAATTTTTCTTCGAGTCCTAGGACTCTGGCTATGGAGGTTATTAAACCTCCAAAAATAATCGGGCCTCGCTTCGCATTGACAATGGCCTGCATGTGAGATAGCATAAAAGGGACAATATTCAACTTTTGTGGCAAAAATGTGGCGAACAAATAAAAGAGTTCTTTTTGGTTCACCTTGTTAGAATTTGCTCGGCCAAAAATGGTGCACGCCAATATTTGGCGGAAATATCGAATAGTCGGGTTGTGAATTAAAGTGGCTCTGTTTCCCTCAAAACTATGGGTGACTGTACCGGTTATTGCCTTCCAAAATGGTTGGAAGGCACATTATCAACCCTTAGTATTTGGAACCTCACTTACTACGCCATCCCCATGGGGGAAATGTAGCAGGTCCGCTAGTTGGGAAAATGTAAGAGCATATTCAACGTTAAATAAATGAAACTGGACAGTCCCACTGAAGTAGTTTGTGTTGGGTGTGGGACTAAAGATTAATGAGCTCAGGAATTCTAATGTTAGTTGAGCATAGACAGGGTCCTTGAGAGATAGAAAATAATTTAAATTTAACATATCTAGCATATAGTTAACACTATCTTGAATTCCTAAGGCAAATAAACAGTGTTCATCGGCGTACCTTGTTGATTCGATCTTTCTGGAGCTTAAAGACGTGTACTTCTCCTCTTGTAATTTACCCGGCTCGCCGTTTTTGAACACTATTTCGTATCCCCTCATCTATGCCATAATGGATTTCACACTCCTTGTGTAATAGTGAGAATAAAGCAATAGAGGACAAAAATATGTAAATGAGATGGTGTGATTTGTTGAGGTAGTGTTGGTGGTTTATTTAGAGGTGATGGTGGTGGGAAAATTAATTCGTAAATAAATTGCATTTACGGTATTCAATGTCTTGGTCAAAGAGTGGTTGAATGGCATTAAGGCAATGTTAAGCATGCAAGGGACAACACCATAAAGTGATTTGAATGGTCAAAATACACAGCCTGCACGCACATGCTTGTGTAGTGGCTTGCGCCACTTTTGGTGAAGGTGGCGGGCGCCACTATAGGCCTTGTGGCGGGCGCCACAACCCTCACATGGGCGCCACGACTGTGTGTGGCAGGCGCCACATGCAGTGTGGTTTCCCATGTGTGTGCCTTTATTTGCTTTGACCACATAATTTCAATGGAATTCATTTTACCAATAATATATAGTGTATGGAAATTATAGACATGATATAGTGGAATGAAGTTTAATCGCAAAATTAACGCACAAAAGAATCGAGTAGACGGGAAAAGATGAAATAATTTGTCTGCTGGAATAAAAGGAAATGAAGTAATTAAATAAATTCCAATGTGTGACAGCAAATAACAATAAAATTCCAAACAAGAAAATAAAATAAAATAAAATAACAGTCAATAAATCGGTAATACTTTAATAAATTAGCCATTACGGAGACTGTTGGTAGGAGGAGCGAACGAGTAGAAGTGCTGGTAAATATGATCCAGGTTCTCTATCACTACATTCATAAGGCTGTATAATTCCACACGGAGGGTGCTCAACTCGCCTCTCAGATTGACGACGTCTGTCTGAACAGCTTCGATGGCAGCAACATGATCGGTGAGAGGTGTAGCAGGTGTAACTGGGGCATGTGATTCAACATCAGAGAGATAATTGTCAAAGTGGTCGTGGATTTGGGGTGTCTCTGGAAGAGAAGGTGGTGCCTCTGGTGGTCCATCCAAATCATAGAGCCAATTGTTCCTATCATGTACACTCGTCCTAGGGTCTGGCAGCGTAAACAGGTGTACCACTTCGCGGTTAATTAGAAGTTCAAACACATTTGGACCTAGGTTCCTAATGATACCGGTGTTGAAGCAAAAGTCAATATTCATTGGTCGTATTCCACCTAAAGGGGTGAGCCTGATAAGTGGTTGTCTCAGTCCGATGGCATTTGCTATCATGGTCATTAAGCCTCCCACTAAAATTGGTCCATAGTCCTCTTGTGCCATACGATACAGATTAGCTATCATAAACGTAGCAGCATTAACAGGTCGGGTCTGTGATGCGCAGTACATTATGAAGAGTTCATCTTTGGTCACAAAGGTTATGTTTTGTTCTTTTCCAAACAAGGTGTGAGCTAGGATCTTATGGAAGTAACGAATCGCAGGGTTATGGATGTTCTCTGAATGCATGAGGTCTGGCTCAGGATGGTCGTTTCCTGTGATGCTACCCCAGATGAGATCTAATTGATGGTCTACTAGTCTATCTTCCTGCGTAATGGTAAAGGTATCAGGGCCATTTGGACATCCTAGGAGTTCAGCCATTTCTCTATGGGTGTAGCGGTAATCAATATCAAACAACCTAAAGATGATTAAGCCTTTGTTAAGTCCAATACCGTGGTTTGGCGGGTGCACTAGGGAGCTTAGGAATTCTAAAGTCAACCTACTGTAGGAACTAAATTTTCTCTTGATAGCAAAGGTGTCCCAGCCTAGTTGGTTAATTAGGAACATAACACTGTCTCTTATACCTAACTTGGTCATGGAGCGTCCATCTGGGTACAAGGTTAGTGTCATTTCTCTCTGAGCTAGAGCCTCAAAACGTCTCCTCTGAGCTCTGCCTCTGAAGACTATATCCATGTAATCTACTTGTTGCATTGTGATAGTCAGTAGCTAGATAAAATCAAGTAGATAATACCATTAAATTAGTAATGGTCAATAATACAGAAATGTACCGATTAACTTTATGAGAAATAAATAAAGAAGAAAGCAAAGAAATTAAAATTAAGCAATAGTAATAATTATATAATTTTGTGATGAAATTAAATAGTTAACGACAGAGTGTGGGTTGTCTCCTACCAAGCGTTTTGCTTATTGTCGTAAGCTCGACATAAATAGGATAGGCGTTATTCTTTTGAATGAGCGGGAGGCTCTGCAAGCTTAAGATTTGCAATGAAATCATTGTTATCAATGTTGTGGTAATGTTTCAAACATTGGCCGTTTACTATGAATGGTTCACTTGTTTTTCCTTTTATCTTTATTGCTCCATTCGGAAAGATATTGGTAATTTTGAAGGGACTGGACCACCTAGAACGAAGTTTTCCAGGAAAGAGTCTGAGGCGGGAGTTAAACAAGAGTACTTTGTCGCCTTGGTTAAACTCTTTCCTTAATATGCGATTGTCGTGCCATTTTTTTGTTCTTTCTTTATAGATTCAGGCATTCTCATACGCATCTAGCCTAAGTTCTTCTGGTTCATGGATATCTAATATTATTTTCTTGCCTGCGGCAGTATAATTGAGATTAAGGGTCTTAATGGCCCAATATGCTTTATGTTCTAATTCTACCGGCAGGTGACATGATTTTCCATAAACTAGCTTAAAAGGCGTGGTTCCTATTGAGGTCTTATAAGCTGTCCTATATGCCCACAGGGCTTCTGGTAATTTCGAGGACCAATCTTTCCTAGAGGTGGCAACTGTCTTTTCTAAGATCTATTTAATTTTTTGGTTTGAGACTTCTACTTGCCCACTCATCTGTGGGTGATAGGGTGTTGCTACGCGGTGCCGGACTCCATATTTCAGTAATAGCTTTTCAAAAATCTTTGAAATAAAATGGGAGCCACCATCACTAATGACAAGTCTCGGCACTCCGAATCTAGGGAAGATTATTCGCTTAAAGAGTCTAATTACCACTCATGTGTCGTTCGTTGGAGAGGCTATGGCCTCAATCCATTTTGATACGTAATCGACCGCAACAAGGATATACTTGTTACCAAAAGAAGATGGGAAAGGTCCCATAAAATCGATTCCCCAAACATCGAAGACTTCTATTTCCAAAATGCCTTTAAGCGGCATCTCGTCGCGTCTAGATATGTTGCCAGTGCGTTGACACCGGTCTCAATTTGTGATCGTGATGTGGATATCTTTTCACAGAGTAGGCCAAAAGAGGCCGACTTGCAAGATCTTAGCGCAAGCCTTCGAGCTTCTTGCATGTCCTCCATAAGGAGCATAATGACAGTGGGAAATTACATTTTCTACCTCATCTTCTAGGACACATGACGGAAAATGTCGTCGGTGCCTCTCTTGGAAAGTAGAGGCTCATCCCAATAGTAGTGTTTAAGATCGTGGAAGAATTTTTTCTTTTGTTGGTAGGTCAAGTCTGGCGGAAGCATCCTAGCTGCTAAGTAGTTGACAAAGTCAGCGTACCATGGTAGTATGGTTGGGGTGTTAATTGCTTCCACTACTTCGTTTGTTTTGGTATCCTTATGGGTTAACACATTTTTAGCTGTATTGCTTTCTAATTGGGCTATGAGTCTTTTGTACGGAAAATCATCGTTTATATGCACTCGTTCAGGTTCTATACCTTCCATTCTTGACAAGTGATCGGCCACGATGTTTTCAGTGCCTCTTTTATCCTTGATTTCTAGGTCAAACTCTTGTAATAGTAAGATCCACCTTAGGAGTCTTGGTTTGGCGTCCTTTTTTTTTAACAGGTATCTAATTGCAGCATGATCGGTATAGATAATTATCTTTGCTCCTACTAGGTAGGAACGAAATTTATCCACAGCGAACACTACGACTAAAAGTTCCTTTTCTGTGGTGGCATAGTTCATCTGTGCAGGGTCTAGGGTTCTACTTGCATAGTATATTTCATGAAGTTTCTTGTCCCTTCTTTGTCCTAAGACTGCGCCTACAGCATAGTCACTAGCGTCACACATGATTTCAAAAGGTAATATCCAATCGGGTGGTTGCATGATAGGTGCGGTAATAAGAGTTGTTTTCAGTTGTTCAAACGTCGTTAGGCATTTGTCGTCAAAGACGAATTCAGCGTCTTTCATCAATAAGCCAGTTAGTGGTTTGGTGATTTTTGAGAAATCTTTAATGAATCGCCGGTAGAAACCGGCGTGTCCTAAGAAGCTTCATATTTCTCTTATGATTTTCAGAGGCTGGAGGTTTCCTATAACTTCTATTTTGGCCTTGTCGGCTTCAATCCCTTTGTTAGATACTATGTGTCCGAGCACGATTCCTTGTCGGACCATTAAATGGCATTTTTCCCAATTTAGCACTAGGTTCACTTGCACGCATCTTTTTAGTACCATTTCAAGATTCAATAAGCATCCTTCAAAGCTCTATCCGCATACAGAGAAATTGTCCATGAAGACTTCCATGATGTCATCTATGAAATTAGCGAAAATTGACATCATGCATCTTTGGAATGTTGCGGGAGTGTTACACAGTCCGAATGGCATTCGTCGATAGGCGAATGTGCCATAGGGGCATGTGCAGGTCGTTTTCTCTTGGTCGTCGGGATGAATAGGAATTTGGAAGAATCCTAAATAACTGTCTAGGTAGCAAAAGTGAGAATGCTTAGCCAATATTTCAAGGATTTGATCGATAAATGGATAAGGAAAATGATCCTTCCGAGTGGCTTTGTTTAATTTTCTATTGTCAATACACATTCTACTTCCAGTAACTACTATTTGTGCTATAGATTCTCCTTTTTCATTGTTAACAAATGTGGCGCCTCCCTTCTTTGGTATGACATGTATTGGGCTGACCCATTGGCTATCGGATATTGGGTAGATAATACATGCTTCTAACAGCTTTTGCACTTCTTTCTTCACTACATCACTCAGAATGGGATTTATCCTTCTTTGATGTTCTTTAGAGGTCTTACTGTCTTCCTCTAGCATTATGTGATGCATGCATATGGAAGGGCTTATTCCTTTTAGATCTGAGATATTGTAGCCTAAAGCAGTGGGGTATTTTCTCAAAACGTGTAGAAGCTTTTCGGTCTCTATCTGTCCTAAGTCTGTATTTACTATTACAGGTCGCTCAAGTTCAGTGTCTAGGAATTCGTACCTTAGATTTTTGGGTAACGTCTTAAGTTCTAGGGCTGGTTTCTTTGGGCAAGGCATTCGCTTAGACTGTCATCTTGGTATTCCTTACTTAAGTTTTCATCTTCAAAAGTAGGAGGCCTTGGAATTTTCAGTATTTTGGAGTATGATTTTTGTTCATTCTCCATCTCTCTTATGCATTCGTCGATGACATCTAGTAGACAACAAGTATCGTCTATAGCTGGTGCCTTTAGGAATTGCGTCAAAATGAATTCGACCTTTTCCTCACCAACTTCGAAGGTTAGCTTGCCTTTCTTAACATCTCTAATAGCTCCGGTTGTGGCTAGGGGTCATTGCCACATATAAACACTACACAAACATCATTACAACAAGAGCTCACCATTACAAACCAAAATAAAACCCTGCAACTTAACACAGATAATTAATCTACATTAGTTATCCCCACAATCCAACTGACCTAACCTCACTCCCATTTAGCCATTTCACAACATAGCTAATTAACTATTCATTTTACACTAGCAACTAACTCATGTCAAGAACCATTCACCCTGACCTGACCAATCCTGCAACATTTCAAGCCAACAAATCACGACAATGCAAAGTAATAAGACACAATACATTAATCACAACACAGAATCCTGGAGTATTAAACCATTACAAATCAGCATGACACGAAAATATGACACTGCAGAGCTGAGCATATCAACATACCGTCCTGCATCAATGAGCATTGCAACCACAAGTCATTCACCATCATAGAAATACCTCACAATAGCCATGAATGCTCCAACCTACATCACTATTTGAACATGCAACACAACATACCTGTAGTGGAACACATCACAACACAAACCAATCAACAAATCAAACAAGGACAAGGTGCATTAAAACCAAGCATGAAGCTAACAAAACTAGAATCATTCACATCAAAACATCCACCACAGGCTAAACTAAAGCCTAACCTATTTAACCTAATTGCAAAGACTCACAAAACTCGAAACAAAAAAGGCTAAGCATCATTCATAAACTTAATTACAAACAACAATGCATACATAACTGAATTCAAAAAATCATTCTCAGAGCTAGCTCTACTCACAACCTCCCAACTCATCAATCAGAATCATCACAAATATTTCTTCATCATCACTCTCTATGATCAATCTTCAGAACCACCCTCACAAGATGACTCTCATCAATTGATCAGAATATTCAATCTTCAACCTTCACTCACGACCCCGCCCTCATTTCCACTCATCAGTCAATCTCAATATAGTAACACTACAACAATTCCTAAAGACTAAAGAATCTAAAGAAGAGGAGTAGGAAGAATTCATAAGTGAAAGAAAGAGATTTGGATCTATTACTTAGAAGCTCGTCGTCGCCGTCATCAACGTTGTCATTTCTGGCCAAATGAACATTTGGAATCTTCTTTTCACTATTTTCTTGATACCATGGTGAAGTGCGTTGAGGGAGGAATCAAAGCCCCAATTCCATGGGCTCTGATTCCTCAAGGTGAGGATTTAATTTAACTTCTAGCACGTAGCGTTCTTAACGAAATTCGGTTTTGTTACAACCTTAGAGCCCAAATTTGTGGAAATTGAATGGAGATTCATGGAGACTGTGAGGAGATGAGTAAAACGGTGTGTCCAATTTGCATTTTTGGTTGCCACCGCCGCCAAAAGCAATTTTCGGTGCGGTGGCCCACAGTGGATTATCACCTGAGCATGTTGACCTCAATAGTGGATCATGGCGCGTTTTTTTCGTTTTCAAATTAAAATTCATTTTAATTGAATCCCCCACGTGCTGTTTTTCTTCCCACATGCTGAGTTTAATATTCATGGCCTTGGGTTCTTCTGGGATTAGCATGTGTAATGGGTCAAGCTCATTCTCTCATCATCCTAAAATTCTCCATACACCCCCTTTTAACTAAGACCAATTCCAGTGGGCCTTTTGGCCCTGGGCCCATGCGCCCATTCACTTCCAGCACCCTTTTTCAGGCCCTAAACCCCTCTGGCCCGTTATCTTTGTTAATTGTTTTCTTATTTTTTTATTCACAACTTTCTTCATATATTTTTCATGATTTTAATGCTTGGCCTTGATTTTAATCATTTTTACCATATTAGCAATAAAAATACATATAATTGTTAGTTGATTGTCTTTTAGAATTTAACATGTTTAGGTTTAATTGTTTTGTTAATCCTTGAAAAATGCCTTAAAACATGATTGATTTACCATTTTAACTCTTGATATTTTTATTTTATTAATATATTTAATTAGGATTAAATTTGACTTGTTTCCATATTAAAACCATATACCATGTTGGATTTTAATTCCATTTTAATTGATCAATTTCTTTGATTGTGGTTATTGAATCCAAATTGAAATGATATTTCAATTTGATATGATGTGTTAACATGTCCATTATTTTCACCATGATTACTATATCCATATTATTACATCATTACATCATAGCATGTTCATGATTAATTTGTGTTAGCACTTTAGTTTCCACTTAGTTCATATTGTTTAACTAACCACATTTGTTGTTTTGTGTTGACATGTGAATATGAGGGATCAAAACTAACCAAGTTACGCATTATACTTTTATTCATTCAATTAGCTTGTATTGTTTGAAGTGTCATGCCACTTGTATGGTTTAAACATGGCACATGGTTTGTAAATTTGTATATTCTTTTCATTTCCTTATGTTGTATTATATGGATCCATGCCTCCATTATGGGTTTAATGTTCCCCCACCCCATGATCATGTAATAGCTTAGGTTTATTGCCTTTTAGTTAATTCGCCATGCATGCTATTAACGAATATAAAAAACAAAATGATAAATAAAGCATTTCAAAATAAACAAAAGGTACTTGATTCAATGTCAAGTTGTTTTTTGAATAAAACTCACACCATTACAACGTGAATACTTGATCCAACATCAAGTATTCCATATCCACTCCATGATCCATTCTATCATCTCTTCTCCATTTTCTTCTCAACCTCATTCTATCTCTCACCACAAGTTCTTCACACACACGTTTTCATAATAAACTCAAACACTTGATCCAACATCAAGTTCCTATTTCAAAACCATTTTCATAACAAATCGGAATACAAAATGGGGTGTACGTGTTTGTACACAACATTCAAGTACTTGGGTTTTCGGCCGTACCTAGCCTGAGGATCCAACACTTGACTTTCCCCCTTAAAACATCTAATGACTCAAACAAGTTAGATCTAGGTGTTATCAGGGAGAAAAAGAGTAGTTAGGACTTCATTGTCCTCTCAATTCCAAAGTACTCTGATTGTTTACTATACTTAGTCAAGAGTCAGATACTTGTCTCCCTCTAAGTTCCAATGATTAGACTTGCCAAACTCTTTTAACAATTAAAATCTCTTTTTTTTATGAAAAAGAGTGTTTAGGATAACATATCCCTCTTAATTCCCGAGTTCTTGGACTGCTGACTGTATCTAGCCAAGTGTTTGATGCTTGACTCTTCACATAAAATCAATCCCAACAAATCAAATTATCTTTTGTCATAGTGCATTCTCTTCAAACCTTTCAAAAATGACGTGTTACTTCCGTTCTACCGTGAACGACGCTTAAGCCTCCATGTGCAAGCAAGTAATATTTAACTGCTAGAGTGTGATCCAAGCATATCCATTTTATCGCAAACAAGCAAATACTTCTCGCTCCCTTGACAGAGTATACAAGCAAGTAAATAGTGGCACACGAACGTCAATATTGTTCAGTAAAAACAACCAAACAAATGTTTTTTTTGTGAGCCAAACTACGGAGCTCTGATTTCCTTATTGCATGTATGAGGATATGTAGGAAAAAATGCCCAAATCCTTGGCAAGCACACTAAATTAAAACTTATTTTCTCCCCATCTCATTCTTTCATCTCGTTCCCTGATAGCAAGCAACCTACAGATAAATAACATCCATACATATTTGATACGAGCAAGTGGTTCCCATGGAGTACCATGGATGTGAAGGGTGCTAATACTTTCCCCTTGAATAACCGACTTCTGAATCCGCTCTTGGTTGCGAGACCATTCTCTCATTTGGGTTTTTATCATTATTTTCCCTTTCCTTTGGAATAAATAAAATCCGGCGGCGACTCTGTATTTTTCATGGTGCGACACTAGTTTATTTCCCTTTTAATGTGAGATTCTTAGATGTTTGAATTTACTTTAGAGTATTATTTTATTATGACTTTTTAGCCTTTTGGATGTTTTCATTCCCTAGGGTATTGTCTTTGTTTTAGTGAGTATAATTTAGTATGACTTTTACTTTTTGATCTCATTCATGTTGGCTCTATTTTGTAAAATTAGTGTGTTTTTGATAATCTATTTTATAGTTTATAGTTTGATTGATGTCTGGTGACCGATAGTTTATACTTTATATCTTGATGACTAATTGTTGATAAGTTAATTGAAGTTTTTAATAAAATTAGACATTTCTTTGCATTTAATACATTACTATTTTATTTTAAATAAAATTAAATTATAAAAGAGTAAAAGTGAATTTTAGTTAAAATAATAAGAATAAAAGAGAAAGAAAAAATAATAGTCTATGAGTTATAAGTTAATACATTATTTAAAATAGTGTTTAGAAAATAAGTTATAAGCTAGTAAAATAAATTATAAATTTATGATAAAAAAATTGATACCAAACAAGTTATTTATTTTTATTTAAGCTTATAAACTTTAAACTATAAGCTCAAAAATATATATTGCCAAACAAAGTCATTATAAATTCTTTATTCTCATATTTTATCAATATATTAAAATTTGCCAATAAAGAAACTACCTCTACTTCTATTTATAAGAAAAAAATTACTTTTTAATTTTATTTAATAACTAATGTATTTGGACTATATTTTCTTCAAATACAATGTTTATTCAATAAATATAAAAATTAATTTTTTTCTTAAAAATATAATCTGAAGGAGTATTAAATAATAGAATGTTGAAGCAAATAACTAATATCATCTTGAAAAAATTGATATTAGTTAAAACAAAATGATATTATGCAATTCATCATCATTTATTTGTATTTAAAATATAGTGTATGTGTTGAAGAGTGTAGATATTTATAAATTACCCCTAATTTCAACTTTTAAGAAATGCAGGATTTTTTGACTCATGGAACAAGATAATTATATAATTGCTTACTGGGATTTTCGACAAGGAAAAGTGCCTCAATAAATAGGTCAAAGTTAAAGACATGTTGACTTTTTGATGACTTGTACGCAGTTTTGGGTCTCAGACGAGGAGAAATTGGGACTTAGTATTTTTTGGAATATTGTGGAAATATTTCAACAGCGGAATTCTTGACAACAGAAAATGCATCGAAGAAGTGGTTATTTGGGCGCGCAGATATCACGTTCAAATATGGATAACTGATTTTGAGTTACATTCTGGAGGACACATGGAGGAAATGTAAAGCGAAAGACATGCAAGATTCTACGTGGCGAGAGCTGAAGATCTGAACATTGAGAGAAGTTATTTCTTACTAGTATATATAGGGATTTCATTTGTAAAATTCGGGGCGTTCGTTTCACTACAGAATCTCACTTACACTCGAAGTACCAACGCTAAGAGAAAAGAGTTTTCATTGAAAGAATGTACGAACCATAAAACACCAATCTTTACTTTAATACAAAAGTCTTTCAATTCAATTTACTTTTCTAGTTCAATTACTTTCATTTACACATCATTCATCATTTTATTTTTTGCTTTTTCTTTACTGCAACAATTTTCCTTATTTCCGTGGAGATTATATTTTCACGCTTTCACTACAACTATTTCAACCTAGTCGAAATAGCGTCTTTTCCTAAAAGAAAACCACAAGTTGAGAATTTTAGCACTGTGTCCTAGGATTCACTAGTCGATCATGCATGTAACCTTTAATTAAGAGACTAGTGATTGTTTACGAAATTTCAGCGTAAACAAATTGGCACGCCCAATTGAACCTGTGCTAAACTTTCTAGTTTGTATAGATATACATAGTTTTTCCTATAAAACTTGTTTTACATTCATGAGAGTGTCTGGGTTGTTTGCACGCGTTTAAGGAGTGGTAAGTCTTTACTGAAAATGACGCGTCCTTCTGTAGATAATACTAGTGCACAAAATAATCCATAGAATATGGTAGAACAACCAGTCAGATCAACAATTGAAGATACAGTTGTATCAACACCTTTTAGGATAGTTGCTCATGGGGCGTCTTCAACGCTAGTTGTACCGGTGCCATCACATGGGGGTAACTCCCCCATCATAGTCAGGAAATGCCTTGTTTAACCCTACAATTGCTTGGCCTTTGTTTGGTTTTTCTATGCCAGTGAACAATATGGATTACCCTTACGACATGCCATGCCAACATCAATGATGGCTAGCCTGCATACCAACGTGTCCATATATAGTGACAATACAGCTGCAACAATGCCATTGTATAATCTATAAAATGCCTATCCGATGACCATTAATAATATGGGTCGACTAGGAGGGATATGCTATATCCCCCAAACAACATCATTATTGAATACCACTTTTATGATGGCTATGAGGCAACAAATCAACGAGAGTAATATGGAATTAGTTAACATTCTCACCTAACAAATATGGACTATTTTCAACCTATTGATTACAAACACAAACCAAATGTGGGGCAGGTAGAAATGCCTGAAAATGGATTGGTCCAGGCGAATGTAAGCCAGAATCAAGGGCTTCAACATGACCCGGTCCCAAATAGGGAAGAAGTGGAATATGTGATTCAAGCCAACCCCAAACCCATGATGGTTCACAGGAACCAGGATGCAGATAAAGTCCTTCAAAATGTTCAACAGAATAACTTTGTTAGGCATAATAACATAACAAGTATGGTCGAACAGATCTTGGCCCAAAGTGGCCTCAATGTGGACTTCCACAGGCCTAACTTCATATCTCCTTTGTCAAAATATGTTTGACAAATAGAATTACCCAAGGGTTGAAAAGTACCCAAGTTCACTAAGTTTGTTGGCGACACGAGTGAGTCGACGGTTGAACATGTCGCCAGGTATCAAAATGAAGCAAGCGACATAGAAAACAATGAGAATTTGAAGATAAAGTATTTCCAAAATTCTCTTACGAAAAACTCCTTCACCTGGTTCACTACATTACCTCCACACTCTATCCAAACATGGAGTCAGTCGGAGAGGTTGTTCCATGAACAATTTTATATGGGCCAGTCGAAAATAAGTCTGAAAAAGTTGTCTAGTGTTAGGAGAAAGATCTCTGAGTCCATTGATGATTATCTCAACAGGTTTAGACTTCTTAAAGCAAGGTGTTTTACGCAAGTCCCTGAACACGAACTGGTCTAAATGGCAGCTGAGGGCCTATACTACTCAATTAGGAATAATTTATAAACTCATTACCTTAGGGATGTGGCTCAATTGGTAGATAGGGTTCGCCAAGTCGAATGCTTAAAAGCTGAAAAAGCCAGAACAAATAAGTATCATAAAAAGGAGAAAGTTGTTTATATTGAGGCAGATGATTATTTGTATGATGTAGGCGACGAGTATGTCAAAGAGAGTGAGGTAAATGTGGTTGAGCTTAAGCCAGTACCTCCCTATATGTGCAAATTTATGAAGTCTTCGAAGGGGAAGAATCATGTCAACCCCAGCAAGAACGACAAATTGGTCGCTAAAACTTATACTTTCGACATAACAAAATGCGATAAAATAATTGATTTGTTAGTTACAAATGGACAAATCACAATGTCTTAAGGCTTAAAAACACCTCCAATAGAACAAAAAAAAAGAGAGGTTTTTGAAAGTACAATAATTTTTTTGGGTCATAAAATGTCTCAATGGGTTCTTTTCAGAGATTTGTTTCAGAAATCTTTGAATGACAGTAGGCTCCAGTTAGGCGAAAAGCCAAAGTCAGCAATGAAGGTGGACTACGACCCTATGCACATCGAAGATGCTCATTATGTTAAGCCTATAGAGATCATAATGGTTTAGGCCACTTAGGGATTCAATATGGAAGTTGACAAGGGTGAGCAAATCTCTTCTATTGTTGATTCTAAAATGCAGATGGTCTACCCCCAAGTTGAAGAGGGACTGATCAACTTTTTGGAGTACTACAAGCTCAACGACTCCAAAACGATGTTGTGCCTAAGGTACAATGTTTTTTACAAAGAAGTGGGAAAGAAGATGGAGGGTACCAGAAGGTATGATCCCATGAGAGGAAGAGGAGGAAGCCAAGCTTCTAGGTTCGCCTAGAACAACATAGGTGGCCCTCGTAGAAATGAGGAATACAGGAGGCAGTTCAGACAGCCTCACTAGAGGATATTTTTCCCACCGGCAAATGTGCCTGAGAATAAGTGAGTGAAACTCCTCAATCAGAAGGGGGTGAATTAGCCCAAGTGGAATAAGGTCGAGCCTAAGATGGGGGTCCACGATGAAGGAAACTACAAAGTCAAGAAGGGAAGGTCTCATATTCCCCTAACTTATAAAGGTAACAACCCAATGATGTGTACTTAGTCGAGGCATCATCAGAGGAAGAAACCAAGCCCCTGAGGCAAATATCCACTTAATTGTGTCAAAGTCCCAGAAGAAGCCTTACCCAAAGGAACCAACCGAGAAAGATAAAAGGGCGAACAACAAAAGGTCGTCTATGAAGGAGACGCAGTCTACCAAGGACATCTACAATCCTAGGGTGAAAACGCCTGAGTGCTCTCCTCAATAAGAGGATGAGGCACCAGATTAAACTCTTCATCTAGAGGAGGAAACACCCAGTACAAACCCCAACCAGAAGACAAACAATCAAAGTATACACCACAGTCTGACGACGAGATGATCGATGATAATTTCGACGACGAGTCCAAAGATGATTTGCATATTAATTACGACATAGTTTCAATTTTTCCTGCGAAATATGATCGAGTCTCGTAAGTGTCTAACACTGAGGAGGATTATGTACAGGACGAGGCGGCTAATAAGAAGCCTATTTGCTAATATGTCATGAACAACGACATTGTCGATGAATAATAGGCTATCTTCAAAAGACCTGACCTTAGAATGATGTATCATTTAAAACCATTATTCATCAGGGCCAAGGTAGATGGCATGGCCATTAAAAAAGTGTTCATTGATGGCGGCGCAATAGTCAACCTGAAGTCACACTCATTATTTAAGAAGATGGGGAAGAGAAATAAGGATCTTCGACCCCACAACATGGTTTTGCACAATTATGAGGGCAAGACAAGCCACATTCTAGGTGTAATTCAAGTGGACTTATCAGCTGGCTCGACTTGAAGGCCAACGTTGTTCATGGTGATAACATACAATGAAAATTACAACTTATTCCTTGATTGTGAATGGATTCATGGTATAGGTGTGGTGTCTTCGATACTGCACCAGAGGGTGGCAATCTGGTGAGAGTATGACATTGTTGAGAACATATAAGTTGGCCAAAGTTACTACAAAGCTGAAGTTGGGAAGGTCGGAAAGAAGGATTTCGATAGGAATCTAGCAAAAATCCTGCCAT
The DNA here is from genome assembly GCF_024323335.1 of Lathyrus oleraceus. Lineage (NCBI taxonomy): Eukaryota > Viridiplantae > Streptophyta > Magnoliopsida > Fabales > Fabaceae > Lathyrus > Lathyrus oleraceus. The sequence goes on from NC_066584.1 coordinate 306,161,483, forward strand.
GCTACGCAACAAAGGAAGTTTATACCTATTATAAGGAATTCAACTATTCCCTAAACCTACACCCCAACCATGGGTTCATATGGGACAAAGAGCATGCAGAGAGTCAGCCTATCGGGGGAGAAAGTCTCCCCCCACAAGGTGGACAATGGTCAATGAAGATGACTATTGAGGCAAGATAATTTACTCGAATTTTTTCTTATATGGTCGAGAACAAATTAAAATTGGCCTTAGAGGCTAAGAGTTTCCAGAATGTGGCTTATGAAGCCAATGTCGAAAGCTCTGAGAACTTTAGAGATTGCTTAAAGGTATAAACAACAACTTTAGAAAGCTGGAGGCTCAATTGCATATACGATAACGAGCCTTTGGGTTTAGAAAAGACCCACAAGAAACTAACAAGAAAATGCAGGCCCAGGACCCCTTAGAAGAGGTAGATTTGGGCGACGGAGTAGTAAAGAGGCCAACGTACATTAGCCAAGATATAACTAGGCATGAAAGAAAAAGTGGTTGAGCTTCTCAAAGAGTTTAAAGATTGTTTCTCCTTGGACTACAATGAAATTCCAGGGATGAGTCGAGATATGATGGACCTAAAGCCACCAATTTAGCCGGTAAAACAGCTGCCTAGGAGGTTTACACCAAAATTAATGTTGAAGATCAAGGAGGAGATCGAGAGGCTGCTCAGAAGCAAGTTCATAAGAAAGGTCTGGTATGTCGAATGGTTAGATAATATCATTCCGGTTACAAAAAAGAATGGAACTCTTAGAGTCTGCATAAATTTTAAGAATTTAAACAATGTTAAACCTAAAGATGAGTACCCAATGTCCGTGGCAGAAATGCTAGTCGGTTCATCCATATGCCATGAGTATTTAAGCATGTTGGATGGGTACTCTGGCTATAATAAGATCTTTATAGATGAAAAAGATGTACCTAAGATGGTTTTTCGATGCACAGGTTCCTCGGGGACTTATGAATGGGTCGTGATTCCCTTTGGTCTGAAAAATGCTAGCGCAACTTACCAAAGAGCGATGAATTCTATGTTTCATGTCTTCATTGAGACTTTCATGCAAGTCTACATTGATGATATAGTTATAAAATTCTCGTCAGAGAATGGCCACCTAGGCTATCTTCGATAGTCCTTTCAAAGGATGAGGAAATATGGATTGAAAATGAATCCATTAAAATGTGCTTTCTGTGTTCATGCAGGGGATTTCTTAGGATTCCTGGTGCATAAAAAAGGCATAGAGATCTATTAAAGTAAGACGAAAGCAATTTTCAATCTCAAGCCTCCTTCGACAAAGAAGCAACTACAGTCTTTGTTGGTGAAAATAAATTTCTTGAGAAGATTCATCTCCAATTTAAGTGGCAAGACCCAATCCTTTTTGCCACTACTTCAACTCAAGAAAGACAACGACTTCATTTGGGGGAGGGAGCAACATGAGGATTTTGACAACATCAAAGAATACATCATGAAGCCTCCAGTTTTATTACCTCCAAGTAGAAATAAGAGCATGAAATTATACATAGTTGCGTCAGATTCGACCATAGGAAGCATGTTAGCGCAAGAGGATGATAATGGTGTCGAAAGAGCCAACTATTACCTTAGTCGAATCTTGATAGATGCAGAGACTAGGTATAACTTGATTGAAAAATTATGTTTGTGCGTATACTTCTCATGTACTAAAGTAAATCATTATATAAAACTTATGAAAATTTATGTCTACTCGCATTTCAATGATATTAAGCATATATTATCAAAGTCTATATTGCATAGTAGAATAGGAAAGTGGGCCTTAGCGCTTACTAAATATTCATTGACTTATTGTCCTTTGAAAGCAGTAAATGGACAAATCATCGCAGACTTCATTGTCGACCACTCAGTGGTCAAATCAATAGAAGCATACATAGGAACTAGGCCTTAGAAGTTATACTTCGACGGTTCCAGACATTAATATGGAACCGGGGTAGGGATATTTATCATTTCTCCAAAAAAATATACCAACCAAGTTCAAGTTTAAGATCGAAGAGCCATGTTCTCCCAATGAGGTTGAATATGAAGCTTTGATAACGGGCCTTCATATTTTATTGGATTTGGGGGCAAGAGACATTGAAATCGGGGGAGATTCGGAGTTGGTGGTCAAATAATTTAAAAAAGAATACAAGTGTATCAAGGAAAATTTTATGTTATACTTTGTCAGAGTTAACTTTTTGTTGAAACATTTTGACCATGTTTCAATCAACCACATCCCTCGACTGGAGAATCAAGAGGCCAATGACTTAGCTCAAATTGCCTCAGGATATAAGTCTCTAAAGAGAGGGTGGAAGTTTTATTCAAGATAAAGGAAAAGTTAGTATTGGAAGAGAACCCTCATGAGACATCGTCAATGTTAAAACTTGGGGGGGGGGCATATGGATTTGAGGAGTCATCAAACTTATGAAATTTTGAGTTTGATAGTTTTCTAAACTACGAATTTTGGCCATGACCTAGTTTCAGATAATGATTGGAGAAAACATATCATTGATTACTTAAGGAATCCAACAAGAGTTATTGATCAAAAAATTAAATACCAAGCCCTAAGCTACATAATCATGGGTAATAAAATGTTAAAGAAAACTCCTGAAGGAATTCTCCTTAAGTGCCTTGGCGAAAGTGAATCGTATTTGGCAATCTCCGAGGTACATAGGGGATCATGTGGTTCTCACCAGGAAGGTCACAAGATAAAATGGTTTCTATTTAGACTAGGGGTCTATTGGCCAACCATGTTGAAGAATTGCATAGATTTCGCTAATGGGTCCCAAGAATATCAAAAGCACTCAGGTATACAACATGTGTTTGCTAGTGAGTTGCATTAGATAGTAAAGCCATGGTCATTCAGAGGATGGGCTTTAGATATAATTGGTGAAATTACGCCCCCTTCTTCAAAAGGGCACACATACATTTTGATGGGAATAAATTATTTCACAAAGTGGATAGAAGTTGAACCCCTGCCGAATGTCGACCAAGAAGAAGTAATTAGTTTCATTCAAAATCATATTTTATATAAGTTTGGAATACCTGAAACCATTACCACATGCCAAGGCTTGGTTTTTACAGAGCGAAAAATGGTAGACTTTGCAGCAGGAATAGGGTTCAAGTTGTTAACTTCGACACCTTTTTATGCACATGCTAATGGTCAGCTCAAAGCGGCGAACAATATTGTAATTGGTTTGATAAAAAATATGTAGGTCAGAAGCCAAGAAATTGTCCCAAAACCTTAAACCAAATATTATGGGCATGTCGAAATTCGCCTGGAGAATCAACTAATACCACACCTTTATGGCTTGTTTACGGACATGATGCATTTCTCCCGTTGGAAGTCCATTTACAATCAGTTAGGGTCCAAAGCCAAACTGATATCCCAACTGAGTTATATTGGGGTATGTTGTTCGACGAGTTAGTTGATTTGTACGAATAAAGGTTTCCTGCTCTAGATGTCTTAATGAGACAGAAATAGAGAGTGGTTAAAGCTTATAACAAAAAATTTAAGTCCAAGATGTTCAACCTAGGAGACTTGGTGCGGAAAGTCATATTGCCAATGGATAAAAAAGGTAGAACATTGGGCAAGTGGTCCCCAAATTGGGAAGGGCCATTTAAAATTATGCAAGCATATACATATAACGCATATGGAGTTGAAGAACTGACCCCTGAAGGTCGAAATCTGTGAATAAATGGCAAGTATTTAAAACAATATAGGCATGTATTGTAGGAAATACATATAAATGCAGAATAAATGGTATTTAGAATGAAGTTTTCATAAATGAACCAATGGAAAAAACCATGGATTAGATGAACATTGTGAGGAGTATGGTAAATTTTGGGGTATGACCAATTGTCTTGTATAATACCAAATTCCAATGAAATGATTAAGTATGAGTATATGCATATGAATTAGGGTTATGGACTAGATGAACATTGTGAGGAGTATGGTAAATTTTGGGGTATGACCAATTGAGTTCTATTAGGGTATGTTGTTCGAGGAGTTGGTTGAATTGGGCGAATAAAGGTTGCCCGCTCTAGATGTCCTAATGAGACAGAAAGAGAGAGTGCTAAAGCTTATAACAAAAAAATTTAAGTCCAAGACGTTCAACCTAGGAGACTTGGTATGGAAACTCATATTGCTCATGGATCAAAAAGATAGAACATTGGGAAAGTGGTCCCCATATTGGGAATGGCCATTTAAAATTCTGCAAGCATATACGAATAATGCTAATGAAGTTGAATAACTAACCTTTAAAGGTCGAACCCTGCAAATAAATGGCAAGTATTTAAAACAATATAGGCATGTATTGTAGGAAATACCCATAAATGCAGAATAAAACAATAATTTAGGAATTAAGAAGGCTAAATAATAATAGCCTCGAATTGTCAAAATGCCACAAGGGCATATTTAGAAGTTACCCGATCAAAAAAAAATCTGATTACAAGTAACAAAATACTTAATGGAAATAGAAAACAAAGTTCAGTCCTAGAAAGAGAAAGAAGTCTTGAATTTTTCATATTGAAGCTTGGCTGCATTTAGTTGACGGTTGACCTAAGAAATTTGGGAAGCAAAGCCAGCTAGCTCGATGTTAAGAGTGGTCATATTTTATAGGGACTGGATCCCAACTTGGGTATCTTCGTCTATTTGTAATTGACAAACCCTCAAGATGGTTTTCTTTTCGCCTTTGGCCTCTCGCACCTTCTTCTGCAAGGCTTCGATCTCCTTTTACCAGCCAAGGATATAAGCATCCAAAGTAGCAAAAACTTCATTCTCCAGGTAGAGTTTTCACTCCAATTTCTCAGTGCATTGGTCAAATTCAGTGGCCATGTTCCATTATTTCAACCTCTCATTTGCTTTATATGTCATATTTGTTTTAGCATCATTCTTTCTCTATAAATCAACTATGATATGGTCGAATAAGGGCCGAAAAGTCACAAAGGAATCAACAACTTCACTGGGGGCATCAGGAACATTGAGTTTTTTCAACAGTGCTTTGATGCCATGACCATAAATGAAATCTTTCTCCAATGCTTCAAAGATATTAGTTCCTCCAAGTTGGACCTTTAGTTATTTCAATACATCGTCGATGGTCTCAGGTCCATTATTGACTCAAGAAATAGTTAAGGAGCTTGAACATCGATAAGTGAAGCTACCATTGCTGCTCAACACCATCTTCATGTAAGCACGAAGGTAGGTTTTCTTCAATGCATCCATTTCCTCTTGAGACATGATATTACTTGGAGAAGGAGTTTGTTTTAATGTCGACATATGCTGAGTGTCTCGTTCGATAATAGTACTTGTATCCACTTCAGGTTTACCAACATTGTTTAAAGTTTCGGCAGTTTCTTGATGTCGGTAAGCATCGTGAGTTGGCTGAGAGCTACTAGAAAGATTTGTTTGTTTAGGCTCTTATTGCTCAAAATCATCCCTTGGAGAAGTTTCATCCATATCCATGTTATGCCTTTCGTCTTCATTAGACATGGAGGAAGCCGATGAAGATGGTTGAACTTGTTCAGTCTAATAGTGAGAGATGTTGTCATCGACTTCTGCAGGTTTTTTGACCTCTTCAGCAATGTCTGCAACATGAATAGGTTGGTGTGTGTGTGGGTGAGTTATCTGCTTGGGGCATTGTCTGAGTAAAGGTTGACGCAGGTTTGGTCGACGCCTTGTTCTGTAGAATTTAATTTCTTAGCACTTTGAAAAAAAGAAATGCAAAAGAAGGACAAGAAATAGGTAGCTTCTCTGTAAAGTTTCTATATATGGACTAGAGTTGTCACTCTCGTTAGAAGTCAATTTCCTTGTAGTGTCGATCGTCTTCCCTGAGGGAACCTTCTTCTCCTTTCTCGCCTTAGGAGTATGAGAAATTTTAGGGTTGGCTGGGATTTTCCTAGCGCCAGGACCAGAGTTCCTTGGTTTTTTCTTTAGTGGAGGAGGCTCGAGAGACGAGTCTTCGACATGGATGGGCTCAGGAATTGCTTTAGCAACATCACCTTCGACTGTTACATCATCAGCCTGCACAAAATAGAAAAGTTCAAGTGATAAAAAAAATTTAAGTTCAAAATGTTGAGTAATTTAAAAAGTATAGCATTATTGAAGTAAATTATACATAAACGGGTCTTGAGGAAGTTCCTTCAAAGTTGAATTTCTTGAGTGCTACCTTAGCACTGGCAGCGTCCCTTGCCCTCTTTATGTGCTCGAAATTTGTAAACAAATAAATAGGCTATGAGTACAAAGAAAGAATATGTCAATATGTAAAAAGACAAAGACAAGATCTTTGCTTTCCCTCACCTTCATGTATAGGGGTTTCGACCCTAACATGCTTTATGTCGAAATGAAGGTGGCCTTTAAAATTGTATATGTCGTGCTTAATCGAAGTCGCTCGTTGAGCAGGTTTCAAGAATTAGTTCTTATATACCTTTAGAAATTCCCCACAAATTCCCCACCGTAAACGCGGAGGGGCGAAAGCCAAATCCATTTCGCTGGTAGGCAAAAGGGAAAATTTAGGAGGATATAATTTTAGAGAAAACAAATACTTGTCCTTTCTGTAGTCAGGAATGTGTAAGTTGGGAAGCTTCACAAACATTTTTTCTTTTACGGTGATAGTTTCTTCACAGATCGTACGACTAAGGTCGTCAGGGTCATACACGGTTTCAAAATATTTCTGGAAAGATTGGATCTCCTCTATATGTCGATCTCTACCTTTTTTGAACTTTTGCTGCAAGGAAGAATAAGCATTGGTTAGATGTTGGCTTAATGTTGTAGAAGTCCTGAAATCTTTAGCATGATATGCCTTCCACCAAGTGTCAAATTCTGGAGTACAATAGAGGGATGGTTGGAAGTCAAATGAAGTCAACTTCGGACGATCATTGCCATGTCAAGTTATCCTTTGAAGGTAGTTATCTTCGGAGTAGTCATTTGTGCAGAGGCACAAGTCACTCTTTCAATTGAAAAATGAATTGGGTTTGGTTTGACTAACCCTAAACTGGCGCGACACCAGGTTGGGTTGGTAACATATAATCTTCATAACTTCCTTTAAAGTCCCAAGATGGGTAGAAAGAAGTCGAGGAGTCAAGAAGGTTGCCCATATTTTTCTTGATTCATCCTCATGTTCAAAAATGGTTGGGAACTCTCGGGTGAACCATTCAGGACCATGAGTCCTTTTAGCAAAGGGAGCCATCATCACATTAAAGTGGTAGCACTTGGTGAACATCAAGAAATAAGATATGAAACCTTCTTGATCTGATTTATTCTTGTCAGTCAGAGTCAGTAAATTCAAGTGTGTTCCTTTAAAGCGAAGATCCTTAAGGGCTTCGTCGGGTTCATTGGGAAGTTTAGCATCCAGAGAAATCTCAAAGGTGGTGTTGAGCCAGAGCTGAAGTAGCTAGAAAGGTCCAGATATCAGTAAGCCATCTTTTGGCTGGATACTCCTTAAGGCTTCAGCTCCTAACCCTAGGGATTCATAAAGGGATCCCAGGATCAATTGACTAACGCAAATGTTTTTGCCTTCATGTATTAGTTGGCTAAGGTGATGTATCTTTTCACCAACTTCAAATACCTACAACAGAAAAACACCTTGATATCCCTAACGCGAGAAATGCGGTGTGCTCTTCGTCAGAAACTTATATCGGCTAAAGCGGGCATGATTGTCGTCGAAGCTTATGGCGTCTTCGTTACTCTCGTTTGGGTCGAAGGTTTCACTAGTTGGGAGAAGGCCTGTGATGGTAGCCACATCGAAAAGAGTGGGTCTCAACATCCACAGGAGAGTTGAAAAGTATTAGTCGTGCTTTCCCAAAAGTACAAGGAAGAGACCAACATATTTTGGCAGTAGGCGGGACCAGTCCTCGACAGTTGGATAAGATCGAAAATACCTCTTTCTTTCTAGAATTTTCTCTTTTCCCCCTCAATTTTGTTCATCCAGAGGATGTTATCCTCATTTTTCTTAGTGGGGAGAGCTGAACAAAAGACGCGTAAATAAGTAGTCATATACTCTAAGTTTAAAGGTCCTGAAATGCTAACTAAAGGTCGCGTCTGTTAGATGCCCAAAAGTGCTTATTTGAGCTATCATATGTGGGCATCTTTCACTCTTTTTCCTTGCTAATGTTGTCAAAACCACTTTTGTTTTAGATGAAATGCATTACATTGATAAACGATCTTGGTACCTTTGATTTGTGTGTTATTGTGCAGGAAGAAGGCATGAAATAATTGAAAATGAAGACACAAGAAAGTTGGCAAAGGAACCAAAGAAATCAAGCATTCATCAGCCTGCTCGCTAGGCGAGGTCTGTGGCGAAGCACTCGCTAGGCGAGCTTCCAGCGAAAAGCTCCAGTAAAATATCAATGAATTCGCTAGGCGAGCTGCTAGCGAAGGTGGTAGCGAGTTCGTTCAGTTTTGGTGAAAAGCGCAGCCAGCACTCACTCGCTAGGCGAGGCTCTAGCGAGTTCCCAGCGAGCATTCCAGTAGCCAAACCTCTTAACCTCGCTGGAGCGAGGGTTGAAGCGTGCCCTTCGCTAGGCGAAGGTTTTGTTCGCTAGGCGAACATGACAATCTGAGATAGACTGTGTCTCTGGGCGCAGGTGCCTCTTGTGCCTCAATTTGACCCTCGCTAGGCAAGCCATTCTGCTCGCCTAGCGAGCATGACAGCCCAGTACAACTCTATAAGTAGCAAGTGCCACTTTTGAGAGCCATACCTTAGTTTTACCTAATTTTTCCACTTTTGTACTTTCTTAGAGATATTTTCCAGCATTGTTCTTAGGATCTTTTATGCCCTAGATTTCATTTCTCTTCATCTAGTAACCATCTTCTACAAAAAGAAGGTGGATTCCCATCCAATCTCGATTATCCGACTTGGATGTTGATCAACCTTATTCCGAAACTTGCCGGCCAAGCTACCATGAAAATGAGTAGCTAAGTCATCCATTTGTCAAGGTTAGATGTAGGTGATTACTAGCTTTGTGTGTAAATATAAGGATCTTCATGTGTAAACTCTTTAATGGTGAATATATGATGAAAACTTTGTTTCTATTTAAAACTCTTTGTGTTGGTTTATGATCGAGAGATGTTTACCAACTCTTGATCTAGGTTTTCATCCAATCTTGTTTATTAGCTAGAGATAGTAATGAATGATTTTGTTCACCATAAGGTTGAACCAAAAAGTTGTCATTTTGATAGATTGTGTTCGAGAGAAACAATGGATCAAAATGGGAAAACTCACAATGTGTGTTCGAGAGAAACATATTGGGAGGACTTTGTGAAATGATTTATCATCTAAAGGAGTTTATAAGATTGTTGACCGAACAAATACATGCAAAGTGATCATCGAACCCTAACTTTGGCAATATTTCTCATTTATTCAAACCAAAACTTTTACCGCAATTTATTACCTTTTTATGCAAGATAACGTGACAACCAACCAAAACCCTATTGTTACTTAAGCTAAGATTAATACAACCATCGAACGGCGGTGATATCTTACAATCCCTGTGGATACGATAACAAAAACCCGACACGTAAATTTACAACTAACAAAATGGCGCCGTTGCCGGGGATTGTAAATTGATATTGCGAGCATCGCAATGGTTGTTTAAGTTTTAGCTTGTAAATTTTTGACTTGTGCTTGTAATTTGTTTGGTTTAGTGTGCAGCTTACGTTTTATGCGAGGGCAAATCCCTGTGGACGAACTTCTTTTTGATCCCGAGATCGAGAGAACCGCAAGGAGGCTCAATAGCAAAACGAGACGTAGGAGGCAACAGGCTAGACAACGCCAAGAGCAAGGAGAAAGTTCTTCGACCATAAATCCACCACCATTCATACCAAACATGGAGCAACCACCACCACCACCTATTTCTACTCCATGCATAAATAGTCCAAGGAACACCGCTCAGTTTGCCAACCACACAGGAAGGCAAGCTGAGATGAAAACGGGAACTCTAAATTTATTATATGGAAGTCCATTCACCGGAATGGACCATGAAGACCCATTTGCTTTTCTCACAAAATTTTATGAGATAGCATTGGCTGCCGGAGTGGATCAGGCTCAGGAGCTTCCGTTGTTCAGACGATTATTTCCCCACGCTTTGCTCGGTAAAGCAAAGGATTGGTACCTAGATCAAACACCAGCCGTAATGACAGACTGGAACGTGTTAGAAGAGAAATTCATCGAAAGATTTTTCTCCCATAACCGATTCATGGAATCCAAGACGGCCATCTCGGTGTTTTCACAAGGAACCAGTGAATCATTAAATGAAGCGTGGGAAAGATTCAAGTCCATGCTTCAAAAATGTAAAGGGCATGGATTTGATGAATTGACTCAAATCCATATCTTCAAAAATGGACTTCAACCAAACCGCAAAACGTTGTTGGATGCTACCTCGGGTGGCTCGTTATTGTCAAAAAGTGCCGAAGAAGCTACAAACATTATAAATCGAATGGCTCTAAATGATCTTCAGAGTCAAAGTCGAGGCAACTCTTTGAAGAAGCCGGGAGTGCTCGAGCTAGGGTAACAAGCTCATCTCACAACAAGTGGAACTCTTAACGCAACAAATTAAAGAGTTGAGAGAACCGTCTAAAGCTAAACAAATAGCTTGTTGTGAGCTTTGTAAAGGTGAGCATGACACCGGATTCTGTCCACCTCCGGGATTCGAAGATGTAAACTACATGGCAAACCAAAGGGACTACCAACCGAGACCACAACAACAACAACAACCTTATCAACCGCACCCTCAAAATCAACAACAACATTACCAAGGGAACCAAGGGTTCCAACCTAGGAGTAACTATTACCATAACCAAGGTTATGGAGGTGGTTCTTCTAGCCGTCAAAACCCTCCCCAAAATCCTTATCAACCTCAACCTCAACAACCGTCGGTCGTAACTTCTAAATTGGAAGAGACATTGACGCAATTCATGCAAATGTCAATGGCTAACCAAAAGAGCAATGACGCGGCCATAAAAAATCTCGAGACTCAAGTTGGGCAACTTGCTAAGCAACTCGCGGAATAACAAACCGGTCCTTCCTTTTCGGCAAACACGCAAACAAATCCTAATGCACATTGTAAGGCGATCATGACGAGAAGTGGGAGGGAGTTGAGTAGTGAGAATAAAAAAAGAGATGAGAAAGAAAAGGAGGAAATAGTGGAGGAAAATATTGATGGTGAAGTGGGGGAGTGGAGTGAAAAGGAAGAAGTTGAAAATAACGAAAAGAATGGTGAAGTTGAAAAGAAAAAAGTGTGGAGATTGAGAAAAATACGAGTGATGAAGTAAGGGGTGAGGAAGTGAAAAAGCCTAGATGGAGGAGTTCTAGAGTTGCAAAGGGAAAGGAGGTAGTGTGCACTACTCCAATCCAAAACCTCCCTTATCCTCATGCCCCGTCCAAAAGGGAGAATGAACGGCATTACGCCCGGTTCATGGATATTTTTAAACAGTTGCAAATCAACATTCCGTTTGCCGAAGCCTTGGAGCAAATGCCCAAGTATGCCAAATTCATGAAGGACATACTAACAAAAAAGCGGAGGTATACGGAACCGGAGACCATCATCCTTGATGCGAGCTGTAGTGCCATTATTCAAAGGACGCTTCCTAAGAAAGAGGTTGATCCGGGAAGAGTTACATTGCCGGTTAAAATTGGTGACGTCTATGTCGGGAAAGGACTTATTGACTTGGGGTCAAGCATTAATCTTATACCTTTGTCAATTATCAAGAGACTTGGCAACATTGAGATTAAGTCCATCCGAATGACGTTGCAATTGGCGGATAAGTCGACGACCCATCCTCATGGCGTAGCCCAAGATGTTTTGGTGAAGGTCGACAAATTCTTTTTCCCGGTCGATTTTATTGTTATTGATATGGAGGAAGATGATGATGCTCCGCTCATCTTGGGCCGACCGTTCATGAAGACCGTGCGAATGATGATAGATGTTGATGACGGTTTAATGAAGGTGAGAGTTCAAAATGAGGAAGTTACATTCGATCTATTCGAGGCAATGAAGCATTCAAAAGATAGAAATGATAGCTTTCGCATCGATGTGATCGAAGACGCTATTATGGAGGTTTCAAAGCATATTCATGAGATATCTCCTATGGAGTTAGCTCTTGACGACTCATTGGAGGTTTTCACTGTTGAAGAAGAGATAGCTCTTGAGGAATGCTTAATGGAACTTGATAGTTTAGACGACCTACAACCATGGGAAGTAGAGGAGGAAAACTTGAAAAAGGAGGTTATTGACGAAAAAGCGCCAATTGAATTGAAAGTGCTACCCTCTACTTTGAAATATGTATTCCTAGATGAGACCGAGGCAAAGTCGGTCATCATAAGAAACCTTTTGACAAATGAAGAAGAAGCCCGTCTAATCATTGTGCTAAAAACAAATCAAGAAGCCATGAGTTGGACTCTTTCCGATCTAAAAGGAATTAGTCCATCCTATTGTATGCACAAGATTTTGATGGAGGAGGATTTTAAGCCGGTGGCTCAACCACAACGCCGCTTAAATCCTACCATGAAGGAGGTTGTTCGAAAGGAAGTGGTAAAGCTATTGGATGCGGGAATGATGTACCCGATCTCGGATAGTCCGTGGGTTAGTCCTGTGCACGTTGTTCCGAAGAAGGGGGGATTACCGTAATCCGGAATGACAAGGATGAATTGATCCTCACTAAAGTTGCAACGGGGTGGAGAATGTGTATTGATTATAGGCGGTTGAATACCGCGACTCGAAAGGACCATTTTCCACTCCCATTTATGGATCAAATGCTCGAAAGACTATCGGGCCAACAATACTAATGTTTCTTGGACGCTACTCCGGGTACAACCAAATTGCGGTTGACCCGGCCGATCATGAGAAGACGGCTTTCACGTGTCCGTTTGGAGTGTTCGCATACCGAAAAATGCCCTTTGGGCTGTGCAATGCACCAGCGACTTTCCAACGATGTGTGCAAGCCATTTTTGCCGATCTGATAGAGAAAACAATGGAAGTCTTCATGGATGACTTCTCGGTATTTGGTGGGTCTTTTAGTCAATGCTTGGCGAACTTGAAAACGGTGTTGGAGAGATGTGTGAAGACCAATTTGGTGCTTAATTGGGAGAAGTGTCACTTCATGGTGACCGAGGGGATCGTGCTAGGCCACAAAGTCTCTAGAAGGGGGCTTGAAGTGGATAGAGCTAAGGTTGAAGTGATAGAAAAATTACCTCCTCCGGTGAATGTGAAGGGCATCCGTAGCTTTTTGGGGCACGCCGGGTTCTACCGGCGCTTTATCAAGGACTTCTCAAAGGTGGCTAAGCCTTTGAGCAATTTGCTCGCTAAGGACCAGGTATTTCTCTTGACCGATGATTGTTTGCAAGCTTTCGAAACTTTAAAAGAAAAATTGGTTACCGCTCCAATAATAGTCGCTCCCAATTGGAATGAAATTTTTGAACTAATGTGTGATGCGAGCGACTACGCAGTTGGAGCGGTACTTGGCCAAAGAAAAGACAAAAATTTTCATGCGATACATTATGCGAGTAAGGTTCTTAACGAGGCTCAAATAAACTATGCCACCACGGAAAAAGAACTACTTGCAATAGTGTATGCGCTAGAAAAGTTTAGATCTTATCTTATAGGGTCTAAAGTCGTAGTGTATACCGACCACGCGGCGATTAAATATCTGCTCACCAAACCGGATTCAAAGCAAAGGCTCATCCGTTGGATCCTCTTGTTACAAGAATTTGATGTGGAAATCAAAGACAAGAAGGGGTCGGAAAATTTGGTGGCGGATCATTTATCCCGCTTAGTGAATGTGGAGGTTACAGCGTCTGAGAAGGAAATCCGGGAAGAATTTCCTGATGAAAAACTGTTTAAAGTTCAAGTTAGGCTGTGGTTTGCAGACTTTGCGAACCACAAGGCTAGTGGTTTTGTGCCTTCCGACCTAACTTCGAACCAAAAAAGGAAGTTCCTTTCAGATGCAAAGTATTATGTTTGGGATGACCCATACTTGTTTAAGTTGGGTAGTGATAACCTATTAAGGAGATGCGTTACTGGCGATGAAGCGCAGAGCATCCTTTGGCATTGTCACAACTCGCCTTACGGCGGACACTATAATGGGGTTAGAACGGCCACTAAAATCCTCCAATCGGGATTTTATTGGCCCACTATTTTCAAAGACGCACACACCCATGCGCAAAGTTGTGATAGTTGCCAAAGAAGCGGTGGAATTGGTAAGAGAGATGAGATGCCTCTCCAAAATATACAAGAAGTCGAAGTATTCGATTGTTGGGGCATAGATTTCGTAGGACCATTCCCACCCTCTTATGGGAACGAGTACATGCTTGTCGCAGTCGATTATGTCTCTAAGTGGGTTGAGGCGATTGCCTCACCTCGGGCGGATGCGAAAACGGTGATAAATTTTTTGAAGAAAAACATATTTTCCCGTTTCGGAACCCCCCGAGTGTTGATAAGTGACGGAGGGTCACACTTTTGTAATGCACCTTTGGAAACTATTTTAAAGCATTACGGTGTATCGCATAGGGTGACAACTCCGTATCACCCACAGGCTAACGGGCAAGTTGAGGTCTCTAATCGTGAGATTAAGAGAATCCTCGAAAAAACCGTGTCTAATTCAAAAAAGGAGTGGTCCCAAAAATTGGACGAAGCATTATGGGCCTACCGTACGGCCTTTAAAGCTCCAATTGGCCTAACTCCCTTTCAATTGGTGTTTGGTAAAACTTGCCATTTGCCGGTTGAATTGGAGCACAAGGCCTTGTGGGCCCTAAAATTTTTAAATTTTGAAAATGAGTTGGCCGGTGACAAAAGGAAGGTGCAACTACTTGAGTTGGAAGAGATGCGCAATGCCGCATACCACTCAAGTTGGTTGTACAAAGAAAAGGCAAAAAGTATCACGACAAGAAGCTCCGTAACAAAGAATTTGTGCCCGGACAATTGGTCCTATTATTCAACTCCAGGTTGAAATTGTTTCCTGGGAAGTTGAAATCAAAATGGTCCGGGCCATTTCGGGTGAAAGAGGTGAAGGAGTACGGGGCTATTGTCATCGAAGACATGGACAAGAAAGATAGTTGGACCGTGAATGGCCAACGGTTGAAAGTTTATCTCGGCGGTCATGTGGATCGCGAGAGCTGTGCTATACCGCTTGATGCTCCTCTATGAGCATCACACCGTCGAGCTTAGCCGACGTTAAACAAGCGCTAGTTGGGAGGCACCCCAACATTGTAAGTATTTACTGTTTTTTTTTGTTGTGTGTGTTGGGTTTCCTAGTGCTAAAACCATGTTGTATAAACATGAATTGCTGCCTTTGAAAAGGCATTTGCTGTCATGCTCGCTAGCTGCTCGCTAGGCGAGGCAGTAGCGAGCTGATTCGCTAGCTGCTCGCTAGGCGATGCAGCAGCGAGTGCTGCATGACAACACTTATTTAAATCTCAGCAGGGCACTCATTTTTGCCCTAACACAACTTTGCTGTTTTGCAACCCTGCTGAGAAATTTTTTTACAGAGCTCTCCACACTCTCTCATTTGCATCACTCTCACTAACACTCCATCTCTATTTGGTCCATTGCAAACCCTGCTCACTTCATTTCAATCAACTCACTGTAACAAAGGTTTGCCCTACTACATTTTCTTTTTGTTTGAACTTTATATTTCTAATTTGAATGTCAATTAGGATGAGTTGTGGTATGGGAAACCTTGGGTTTGCATGTGGGATTTTCGGTTTTGCAAATTGGGATTTTAGTTTTTGGAATTGGGGATTTTAGGTTTTGAATGTAAATATGTAATCCCCAATAGCATAGAACGGTTATTTAATTGATCAATCATTAGGTTCTGATGTTGGAACCATTAGAGTATGGGTTTTGGGAAATATTCTTTGAACATGCTGAAAACCCCAAAAACCCGTAAGGTTCGCTAGCACTCGCTAGGCAAACCAGGGGCGAGCGTTCGCTGCCACTTCGCTAGGCGAAGCAGCAGCGAGCATGACAGTTCTTTACATTTTGGTTTTGCTGTCTAATCTGTTTGGTATGTCTTGTTCCTTTTATATTTTGCAGATGGAATCAAGGTCTGGAGCGTCAAAGAAAAGAAAGGGAGGAAACACTTCCCGTTCTGTACCTATCCAGTTTGATAACGACAAATTTGTCGGCCCGAAGCAGGCCGCCAGGTACATTTCTCTGGAGAAACGGAAAATTCTTCCGGAGAAGCGATTCCTCATCAACCCTCAGGGCACAAACAGAACTTTTGCCGGGTTGATTGACCACAAAAATGGGATCGGTTGATTAATCCCCTGGAGCATTATGACATAGCAACGGTGCGTGAGTTTTATGCAAACGCACTGCCTGATGACGACGAGCCCTTTACTTGGATATCTAGAGTGGCCGGGCGTCCAGTTGCATTTGATCGGGATGCCATCAACCGAGTCCTTGGGGAACCGCTCCAGCTGGGAGCTGAAGAGAGGGACACATACCACACTGACCTACGGCTTCACCGGGATGTTCCAGCCATTTCTGCCGCCCTGCTATTAAGGGGGAAATCTGTTGAGCTGAACCCATCTGGGGTTCCAATGAGGTATCACAGGGAGGACATGACTCCCATGGCTCAACTGATACTGCTGTTGGTGCTGACGAACATCCAGCCAAAGTCCCACACCTCTACAGTGCCGATCACAGTGGCACATTTGGTCCATTCTATCCTCACCAACGTCCAGATCGATGTGGCGAGGATCATCGCTAATGAGCTTAAGTCCGTGATCGAAAGCGGGCTAAAGTCGGGGGCTCGTGTGAATTGTCCCCTAGCTTTCCCGTGCTTGATCATGAGTTTGTGCATGCAGGCAAAGGTGAAACTACCGTCTCGGGGTCAGGTAAGGATCCCGCCACCTATCGATGACCGGTACGTGGCCAAATATTGTAGAGCGAAGAGTGCCAGAGGTAGTGCAGCTACAGAGAGTACCCGGGCTACTGATGGTCCTGGTACTTCTACTCCTGGACTAGATCCTTACCTGCAGGCTGTGTGTGATTATAGTTTTGAATGGATGGCGGCATCCCAGAGAGCCATGATAGATATGCACGACTCTATGCAGCGGTTACAGCTGCAGGGAAGTGGTGTTCATGCCTTGATGACGCGTGAGCAGTTTCTGCTTAACGCCAACTGGCCTGTGGACAGGCCTGTTTATGGTGAGGGGGTGGGCGCTGGTGCGTCTTCAGGTGCTGCAGTTGATGATGATGATGATGCTGAGGATGATGAGGCTACCGGTTCTGAGGCCGGTAGCGAGGAGGATTTTGA
Source organism: Lathyrus oleraceus (assembly GCF_024323335.1). Lineage (NCBI taxonomy): Eukaryota > Viridiplantae > Streptophyta > Magnoliopsida > Fabales > Fabaceae > Lathyrus > Lathyrus oleraceus. Next base: position 306,178,741 of record NC_066584.1, read on the forward strand.
GCCCTTAGAGGGTTAAGTTATTGTATTTTTCAGTTTTTATGTTTATTTCTATTTGTATTTTCGGATTATGTATTTTGACTTTGGTTTTGTACTTTTGGGGTGTTTTGTCCCCCATGAACAAATTTATATTTTTAGTTAATGTTATTTATTTATGTTTTTAATTTTGTTTGTTTAATAAATTTTTGGTTGATTGAGTGGCAAACCTTCTAGATTGGTTGCTCCTCAAAGAAGTATCCAATGAAGGTGCATCCGAGCTTGGATGGCAATGATAAGAATAAACAAGTGATTGAGGCTAAGGTACATGGTTACCTTCGGCTAGAATGTTAGAATGCATTAGGAACTTTACTCTTTTTGGTAAATTGAATATTGTCTTTGTGCAACATAATTGAATGAATGTTTCATCTAGAACTTAAAACCACAAATTGTGAGGAAACCTCCATTGTACACTTAAATGCTGGATTCTAATAAGTTTTGTTGATTCATTTGATTCATGCTTTGTCTTTTATTATTTTGAATATGTGGAAGTAATTAGAAATGATCAAGGCACTTGTTTTCTTTCGAGCACAACTACGTCCAAAAACAACTTACCTGTGAGCTGAGAGAGCATTTGTTAACCCCTTTGAGCTTAAACAGTTGAATCTCGGCTTGAAATAAAGCGAGATCTCAAAAATCTTTTTTTTACAACCCGGAAAATCTTGATTATTGTTCTTTTGCCGTAAAAAGTTAAGAGCATTCACTTAGGGTAAGTAAGAAATAAGTTGGGGAGAATCGGTAAGTACCACAACTCTAGAAAAACCGAGCAAGCATAAAAAAATAATAATAATATATATGTATAGAAAATATAGAAAAGAAACATCTGTTTTGTACATTTGATGTGAAAGAAAAGAACAAAAATAGAAAGAATGAAAATGAATGCTTGCTTGGAAGAAAAATAGTGAAAAATAAAATTTGAGTTGTGAATTAAGAGTTGTGAAGGTTTCAAACGAGAAACAAATGAAACAAAGTCAAGATGTGTGAATAATGTACAGTGAATGTCTCTTTTGCATCGGCACTTTCGTTTCAATGGCCTTAGAAATGACCCTTGTTTGTTAACCTAGCCAAGCTTCAACCGAAAAGCCCTTAGTGATCTTTGTGCTTCCACATTACCATTTATAATTGTTAGACATTGTATGAATCGAATTGATTTCTTCATTATTTGTTAGAGAGTGAGATTATTTCTGCGGTTGCAAACGCGTAAATTCTTCATTTCTTATTCGAAGAGGAGAGATAGGGTGATTCATTCAGAATAATATTGTTGTAGATAGATAAATATTTCGCATTGCTATTAAGTTTTAGTTCTTGTGTATTATTTTATTCGAACCGTTGGAAACTGGTATATGCTGACTCACTTGTGTTTGAGCCGTTTTATCCAACTTCGGAGAAACCATTTTCTTAAAGCAAATCCTCTTGTCCTTCAAGGGGCATACTTTGCTTGAGGACAAGCAAGAATCTAGTTGGGGAGAGTTGTTAGATGCCCAAAAGTGCTTATTTGAGCTATCATATGTGGGCATCTTTCACTCTTTTTCCTTGCTAATGTTGTCAAAACCACTTTTGTTTTAGATGAAATGCATTACATTAATAAATGATCTTGGTACCTTTGATTTGTGTGTTATTGTGCAGGAAGAAAGCATGAAATAATTGAAAATGAAGACACAAGAAAGTTGGCAAAGGAACCAAAGAAATCAAGCATTCATCAGCCTGCTCGCTAGGCGAGGTCTGTGGCGAAGCACTTGCTAGGCGAGCTGCCAGCGAAAAGCTCCAGTAAAATATCAATAAATTCGCTAGGCGAGCTGCTAGCGAAGGTGGTAGCGAGTTTGTTCAGTTTTGGTGAAAAGCGCAGCCAGCACTCACTCGCTAGGCGAGGCTCTAGCGAGTTCCCAGCGAGCATTCCAGTAGCCAAACCTCTCAACCTCGCTGGAGCGAGGGTTGAAGCGTGCCCTTCGCTAGGCGAACATGACAGTCTGAGATAGACTGTGTCTCTGGGCGCAGGTGCCTCTTGTGCCTCAATTTGACCCTCGCTAGGCGAGCCATTCTGCTCGCCTAGCGAGCATGACAGCCCAGTACAACTCTATAAGTAGCAAGTGCCACTTTTGAGAGCCATACCTTAGTTTTACCTAATTTTTCCACTTTTGTACTTTCTTAGAGATATTTTCCAGCATTGTTCTTAGGATCTTTTATGCCCTAGATTTCATTTCTCTTCATCTAGTAACCATCTTCTACAAAAAGAAGGTGGATTCCCATCCAATCTCGATTATCCGACTTGGATGTTGATCAACCTTCTTCCGAAACTTGCCGACCAAGCTACCATGAAAATGAGTAGCTAAGTCATCCATTTGTCAAGGTTAGATATAGGTGATTACTAGCTTTGTGTGTAAATGTAAGGATCTTCATGTGTAAACTCTTTAATGGTGAATATATGATGAAAACTTTGTTTCTATTTAAAACTCTTTGTGTTGGTTTATGATCGAGAGATGTTTACCAACTCTTGACCTAGGTTTTCATCCAATCTTGTTTATTAGCTAGAGATAGTAATGAATGATTTTGTTCACCATAAGGTTGAACCAAAAAGTTGTCATTTTGATAGATTGTGTTCGAGAGAAACAATGGATCAAAATGGGAAAACTCACAATGTGTGTTCGAGAGAAACATATTGGGAGGACTTTGTGAAATGATTTATCATCTAAAGGAGTTTATAAGATTGTTGACCGAACAAATACATGCAAAGTGATCATCGAACCCTAACTTTGGCAATATTTCTCATTTATTCAAACCAAAACTTTTACCGCAATTTATTACCTTTTTATGCAAGATAATGTGACAACCAACCAAAACCCTATTGTTACTTAAGCTAAGATTAATACAACCATCGAACGGCGGTGATATCTTACAATCCCTGTGGATACGATAACAAAAACCCGACACGTAAATTTACAACTAACAGCGTCCTATGGTAAGAAGGGAAAAAGTCTTTGATATATGTGAGATCAGTAAAAGAGTCATACATAGGACCCATAAGTGCATAAGTTTTCTCAGAGGTAGAGTATGGGATTATGACCTGAGATTTGTAGATACACAATATTTCCTCATACTTGGGAGGTTCAGGAACGTATTGTTGGTTTCCAATCACCTAAGCGCAGGAGAGCATGTTGGCCATTGGGAGAGAATCTTTGGAAGCTTTGGTGTTCTTGGATTTGGAAGTGGTAGCCATTTTTTGTGATCTTGAGTTTTTTTGAGAAGTTTTTAAAAGAAGAAGCTCTTAAGTGGAAGTTCAAACGATGTTGAAGGAAAAGAGAAGAAAACACAAAGGAAAAGGTATTTATAGTGAAGAAGAAAAATACTCTTCAGTCTTTACACTTGATAAATGGTGCGAAGTAGGTGGAACGTGGAACCTCCTTAGAGGAAGGTTCAAAACGATGTGATGCAAGCAACCATACTACCCTAAAAAATCGGAGCCATGATGATAAAAGTCATGGGATAGTGGAAGATGCATGTTTTAAAGGTGACGGTTGATGGAAAGGTCGTGATGACTATGACGTCAACTAACTAGATGAATAGTGTTAAAAAGGCCCATATCTCCTAGCCCGTCGAAAGAGGTCTTTTGGGGGGAAATTTGTTAGCATGAATTTTCGACAAGGGAAAATGCCTCAGCAAACAAGTCAAAGTTAAAGACATGTTGACTTTTTGATGACTTGTACGCAGTTTTGGGTCTCAGACAAGGAGAAATTGGGACTTTGTATTTTTTTGGAATGTTGTGGAAACCTTTCGACAGCGGAATTCTCGACAATAGCAAATGCGTCGAAGAAGCGGTTATTTGGGCGCGCAGATATCACATTCAAATATGGATAACTACTTTTGAGTTACATTCTGAAGGACACGTGGAGGAAATGCAAAGCGAAAGGGATGCAAGCTTCTACTTGGCGAGAGCTGAAGATCTGAACATTGAGAGTAGTTATTTCTTACTACTATATATAGGGATTGGATTTGTAGAATTACGGGTGTTCATTTCACTACATAATCTCACTTACACTTGAAGTATTGGCGCTGAGAGAAAAAAGTTTTCATTGAAAGAATGTATGAACCATGAAACACCAATTTTTACTTTAATGCAAAAGTCTTTTCTAGTACAATTACTTTCGTTTACACATCATTCATCATTTTCTTTTTTGCTTTACTGCAACAATTTGCCTTATTTCCGTTGAGATTATATTTTCATGCTTTCACTACAACTATTTCACCTAGTCGAAATAGCGTCTTTTCCTATAAGAAAATTACAAGTTAAGAACTTTAGCATTGTGTCCTAGGTTTCATTAGTCAACCATGTTTGTAATCTTTAATTAAGAGACTAGCGGTTGTTTACGAAATGTTAGGGTAAACAATAACATTTTGATTATTCTACACCTATGAAAAATTTGGTTAATGTTGCATAAAAAAACTTATATATACCTTTATAAAATGGTCATTTATTTAAAATATTAAAAAATTAGATAAAGAGAGAATAATAAATATATGAGAATAGAATATAAAAAAATATAATATTGTATTAGTAATTTGAATAATAAAATTATATAATATTGTATGAAGATATTTTTTTTTTTAAAATAACTTAATTATAATTTGAATCGGAAGGTTCAACCCTAAATCCTTTATCTTAATTTTGGATGTACTAGCATCCAAGAGTTAGAATCAAGCTCAATATTTTTTGCAAATGATATAATTTTACTTTGAGAGACAAAGAAAGATTTAAATGAGAGGTTGGAGACTTTAAGACAAGCTTTAAAAACACGTGGTTTTCTCCTAAACATAAGACATAGTATATGAAGTGTAAGTTCAACAAAAGAAGAAGTGTTTCTAACTTAGAGGTGAAAGTTGGAGACCTTATCATCCCTCAAGCCAGATAGTTTAAATAGCTTGAGTCTATAATACAAAATGATGGAGAAAAAGAAAAAGATGTAGACCATCGAACTCAAGCTGGGTGGTTGAAATGAAAGAGGACTATGGTACAACCTGTGAGGTTGTACGAGACACAATGTTAGACAATTACAAATCAACACGAAAATAAAGTAGGTGTTGTAAAGATAATGATGTTGTGTTGGATGTGTGGTAACACTAGACATGATATGATTAAAAATGAAAAACATATTAAAAAGTGTGGGGTATCACATATAGTAAAGAAGATTGTGGAAAATAGACTTAGGTGATTTTGGCATAGAGAGAATATATATATATATATATATATATATATATATATATAATATATATATATTATATATATATATATATATATATATATATATATATATATATATATATATATTTTTTTTTTTTTTTTTTCATGTAAGAAAAGTAGATTAGATAAAGAGAAGTCAAACAATTAGAGGTAGGAAAATCTAAAATAAACTATAAGAGAAGTTATTAAGAATGATTTTGAGATTACTTATTTGGATAAAAATATGGTACTGAATACAACATTATAATAAAAGTTAATTTACGTAGTCGACTCCATCTTTTGGAATAAGACTTGATTATTGTTTGTTAATTAAACGATAAAAATTGTTGCTTTAAATTGCGATAGTTTCTCAAACAACATCCAATAATAATTTGTACTTTCCACTAATATTTAGAGATATATTATGGTGTGTAGTGGCACACTCTTGAAGGGTGATAAAATAGGTCCGACCAGTCATCATGACATTAATCTATCATATTTTTCGGCTTGAATCAAGAATTTTAGCGCAACTTTTTCATTTTTCTTGTTTGGCTCCATTTTTTAGCATGTTTTAAAAAACACAAGTCTAAAAAAGACAGATATAACTTTTTTTTTATTAAGAGTGGTATGATTTGCCCAACTCACACTATTTATCTTTTTACACCCGTTTTGCTACCCTTATTCTTGTGTTATGAAATAAAATTTATAAAAGTCCAATATTAGTTTGCATCTCAACAACCACAACCATATATATGACTCAACTTAAATTTAAAACCATTATAAAAATAATAAGGTAAGAAAACAAGTATTTTAGCTCCCTATGTCAACAACAACACAGCTCACACCAACATTAAAGAAACCAATATATTCAAAAACACTTCTCCTGTCCTTAATTTGTCCTCCTCAAACAGTCACTTTCCTGTTCTTCTCTAATTACATTATAATAACACACATATCCGCTTGTCTGTCTTTTATTTTTTGTTTAGTTTTTGTGTTTTCTCTTTGTACTTGAGTTGATTCTTTGAAAGGTATCGCATCTCTTTTATCTTGTAGCCAATATAATAAACAAAACAAAACAAATAAATTAACATAAAATAGACAGTTTTTATTTTTATCAAACCCTTTACTTGATTCCCATTCAGTAATTGCATCTAATTCCCTCTCTTTCTTTTACCCTATCATCATCCATTAGAGTAAGTTAGTGAGTGAGCATCATATGTTAGGTCATCATAAACATATACCTATCTTTTTTCTTTCTTTTCAGCTCTATGAGTGAGTTTGACTTTATTTTTAACCCTTGATTATTCCTATATCTCATGGATCACAACAATTGAAATGAAATGAAACTAAACTAATCAAATTTTCAATTTGGTTTCTCAATTCTCAACATCATCAACAATCTATAAAATTCAGAAATACTATAGCAGCAGTTCTGGCTAATCCTTGGTGGACAATTCAAGGAGGGTTATCTGGTGTTGACCCAGGAACCCATTCACCTACTGGCTTTAACAAACTTCACAACACAAACCTTACAATCAACGAGAATCGCGATGAGGAAGAAGAGGACGACGATGACAACAGAGATGAACCGAGAGAAGGCGCGGTTGATGTTGGAAACCGGAGACCAAGAGGAAGACCACCTGGATCCAAGAACAGACCGAAACCTCCGATATTTGTAACAAGAGATAGTCCTAATGCTTTGAAGAGCCATGTCATGGAGGTTGCTGGTGGAGCCGACATAGCAGAAAGTGTAGCGCAATTTGCAAGGAGGCGTCAACGGGGTGTTTGTGTTCTCAGTGGAAGTGGCTCGGTGGCTAATGTTACTCTTAGACAACCTTCAGCTCCTGGGGCTGTTGTAGCACTTCATGGTAGGTTTGAGATCTTGTCCTTAACGGGAACGTTTCTACCTGGTCCTGCTCCGCCAGGTTCAACTGGTCTTACAGTGTACCTGGCTGGAGGACAGGGCCAGGTAGTCGGAGGTTGTGTTGTTGGAGCTCTTGTTGCAGTTGGGCCTGTTATGCTTATTTCCGCTACTTTTACTAACGCGACTTATGAGAGGCTTCCGCTAGAAGATTCTGATAATGATAATGACAATAACAATGAAGGGCCTAGTTCTGCCGCCACCATGCAAGGAGGGTTAGGTGGATCTCCTCCGCCTGGAATCGCTCATCAGTTGCAAGGTGGGATTCCAGATCCATCCTCTATGCCTTTGTATAATTTGCCACCAAATTTGTTGCCTAATAATGGAGGGCAGATGGGACATGAGGCCCTTGCTTGGGCTGCTGCTCATGGAAGGCCACCTTATTAAGTTGTGAATTTTCCGTAATTTGGAGAGGTAGAGATCATATATCTGAAATGAAATTTAGATCTGTGAATTTGTTATCTTGTATTTTGAATGATAGGCTTTGGAAAACGTTAGAGAGGTGCTGAATTTAAGAAATTGTGAAGAAGAATGAAGCATGCTTCTTAGTAATAGTGATGTGTATATGGATTATGAACTTCTTTTTCTTTTTATTTCTCTTTTGCTTCTGTGTTTTGAATAAAAAATGATGACTGTGAGTGTCTTTTTATGTAGGAATTTCATGGCTTTAGTTTAAATATGATGAAAGAGGTTGATGATTATACTTCATTGTTATTCCATTTAGCTTTTGTTATATGCGGTGCTTATACTTGAGTTAAACATTAGCAACTTCTGACATATCCATTTACCCTTTTTATGAGTATGATATGGGAATAAGAGAAAGAAATCAGTATTGCATATGCATGTTGCAGTTAGGGTTTGTGAACAAAAACTTTTTCTACATCTGGACATTCATTACTGCAGTGAACTTATAGTGCTACTGCTCAAATCTCATTGTTCCTCTAAAGGTTGGGTTATGTGATATTTTACTGAATTAAAATTTATTGAAAGTCTTTAAATTTGACATTGGATCAGATCTCTATTTGACATGTGATTGTTAAAGAATTATTCTAGTATAAACCTCTCAAAAAATAGTTTAAGAATAGATCATTAAACATTTTATTATATATAAATGAGTTAGTAATAGATTATAGATATATGGAATTTATATTTAATAAAGATATTCATGTCAATGACTATTATATTGATATTTGGAACATGCCAATGACTCTATTATATTGATATTTGGAAAATGCTAACAAGTGTGTTTTGTTAGATAATATGAAATATTCTATTTATGTTTTTTTTTTTATTATTAACATTGTATGTAGAATATGTTTCGATCCTCCTTGAATTATTTGTCTCTTCTGTTTTAAGTTCACAAAACAAAGTTTGGAGTGTTTTTATTTTGATTTTTTTAATGAGAAATTTTAGTATATAAAAAATCTCTCGTTAAATCGATAAATTGTTCTCGGCATATCGTCTCCAACTTTTGTGTGCAAGAATCGAGATTGAATATGTATGGCTTCGGTTGATTCTAACACCGTTGGTTTTACTCCCTTCCTCCCTCCGTTCTTTTTTAAGTGTCGTTTTTGTAAAAAAAATTATCTTTTTTTAATTGTCGTTTTCAAAGTTCAAAATAGTAATGATTATAGTTTTGTCAAAATTACCCCTAACTATTTATTATGGAGAGAGAAAAAAGTATATCGACATAATTGAACGTTAGGGGTATTATAGGAAAAAGAAAAATCATAGTTTGAAAATAACAACAATGATTAGTTTTCTTTGCATGGGTATAAAGTAAAAAAAAAATTACAATTAAAAAGGAACAGAGAGAGTAGTATTGATCATGCATACTCTCTCTCTCGCTCAAGATGTTACATCATGCGTGTAACATCAGGACTTTTTCAGCCGGCCTTGATGGATGTTATTCTTATTGTATTTTTTGGTTGTGTTTCAATCAAATATGTTGTTATCTTTTAGTAGTGTATTGTGTATTTATTAGATTTGTTCAGCGGATTAAAATGATTAACTCAAATCAATTAGAGATTTGAATTTGAATTCAAAATTTAAATAAATTTTTTTTTGGAGGTTGTTGCAAAACAAATAAAAATTGAATCCTTTGCAAATCGGGACGAAATCATATCTTTTGTCCATTGGAGAAAATCTCAAAAGATTGCATTTCTATTTAAAGAGATTCAAACCTAACGTTTAAAGTCCGCAACTATTGAAAATTCTTGTGTTAGGATTTATATTTTGAGTCTTTATTTGTGTAGTTGTGTGTGCACCACTCTAGCACCTACATTCATATCTAAAGACATTGAGTTTGATTTATTAGTTGAGTTGTAACTCAATATTCAATATTTTTATTATTGTAGTGATCACTAGGGTTAGTGATTGAGAAAAAGTGAGAGGGGTTCTCATATTTAGGAGGAGTTTTAAATAAAAATACATAGGTGAAATTAAGAAAATGGAAATTGAACATGGGATTGTTCATCTAATACTCTGTACTAATTCTTTTGAAGAGTAGATTTCCTTTCTTAGGTTGGAAGCCCTCAAGACGTAGGTGTTGTTTGTGCTGAAATTGGTTAACAATTTTTGGTGTTCTTTTATTGCTTTATGATTTATCATCTTGCTTTATATTATCTGTAATTCTGGTTTAAGATGTTGAACAAATTGGCTTACGCATCTGGTCCAATATCTCTCCCCTTAAGAACATAATCTCTCTCTCTCTCTCTCTATATATATATATATATATATATATATATATATAATATATATATAATATATTAATATATATATATATATATATATATATATATATATATATATATATATATATATATATATATATATATATATATATATATATATATTATGATTTGGTTTGATTCAGTTTGATTTAGTTTATTTTGGTATTTTTGGTTCAATTTGGTTAGCTATGATTTGATTTGGTTCAAATTGATTGGTTCGATTTCGAACGATTCTGTTTGGTTTGATTTGGGTAGGATTAGATTACATCAATTTGATTTTGTATGATTTGATTTGGTTCAAATTGATACGATTTGATTTGGATTGTTTAGGTTTGGATTTATTTGGGTTGGATTGTATTAGTTCTATTTGATCTGATTTGATTTAGCTATTTTTAATATGCATAGTTTAAATTGATCCAGTTTGGTTTGATTTGGTATGATTGATTTGGTTCAAATTGATATGGATGGTTTTAAATTAAATATGTTTGGTTTGATCTGAATTGGATTAGAATGAATTTGTTCGATTTGATATTATTTGATTCAGTTTGATTTGATTCAAATTAATTTGGTTTAATTTGACTTGTTGATTTGATTTGGTCTCTCTCTTTGAACGTTCATCCACTCTCGATTAGATCTCTCTTTAACTTCTTCAACTACTTCTTCTCTTTTTAGTTGTTTCTCTTCTCTATTATGGTTCTTCTTATTAGTTGTTTTTTCTATTGGTTATGATATTAGTTAGTTTGGCTTGATGGTTTATTTTTAAGGTTAATTTTTAGCAAATTTATAGTTTAACAAACTTTAGCTTAAATGGGAGTGGGTTAGAGTTTTAAATTTATACGGTTTATTATTGAGTATGTTTTTTTTTATTTAACAAACTCAAACATTCATGTTAATGTAATGTGAGTTTGAGAGGAGATGTTATATAATAGGAGATGTATTTTTTGTTATAGTTGAGTTAAATGTAGTTTAGTCTATTTATATTTTACTATATATTCTCTTTCACTACGCCAAATAAGGGAAAAGAGGGTGCTTATTTTGGCCTATAAGAGCGCTTTTAAGCGCCCTCTAAAGTGGCGTTGGCATAGGTAAAGACAGCGCTTTGTTTTCCTGGAGAAAGCGCTGTCTAAAGTGGCCACATTATAGTGCGCTTTCAGAAAAAAGCGCCCTCTGGAGTGGTCCATAAAGGGACACCTTAGAGGGCGCTTTCTGGAAAAAGCGCCCTCTAAAGTTGTCAATGTAAAGTGTTTAGAGGGCGCTTTCAGGAAAAAGCGCCCTCTAAAGTTGTCAATGTAAAGTGTTTAGAGGGCGCTTTCAGGAAAAAGCGCCCTCTAAAGTTGTCAATGTAAAGTGTTTAGAGGGCGCTTTCTGGACAAAGCGCCCTCTAAAGTGTTAGTTATTTTAAAAAAAAATTGTTTGAAAAACAGTGGATATTTAATTGGTAACCTGTTCGCATGCTGCAAAAGTGTAAAATTCATATTGATTTCATCCTTTAATCCAATGTTATACACCATTAATCCATTGATATATACAACATGAATCCATTTATATACAACATTAATCCTCCATATATACAACATTAATATATGATTCTTTGATCAACAATATACAACAACATATTCATGATTTAGTAAAAGTACAACAACAATATACACTATTAGTCTCGAAAGATCCATAGCAACCAACACCCAGTGACCACTGTATCCAAAAGCTGTCTAGTAGTTCTAACCAATACTAAACAAAATAACGCCCATCCACCCATGATGAATAATAGCAAGTGTGCATAATAGGCAGAAGGAACTGCATACAAGATAACATTTTTGTTAAACTAAAGTTTTGTATAGCCTAAAACAAAAACAAGCAAAGGGAATCGAGTAACAAACCTATTGAGACAGATCGAGTACACCTCGCATAACTGAATGGAAAAAAATAGTATCAGAAGGCTTCTAAAATTAAATGAAAACAGTACAAGTTTAGAAAACATTAATTAAGATTAAAAAAGCAAATCATATCATTACGTGTAGCACAAGTTATTGGTCAAACTCTGTAGCTGTCTGCAGTGAATTTATTTTCATCATACAACACATGATAATGCGTTGGTCGACTAGTCCCCTGCAAAAAGAACACGTCCAAATGCAAATAACACAGAACTGTCAAAAGGCGATTGAGCAACAAATAGTAAACAATGGCATAAAGTTAAATGACATAGCTAATATTACCTGAATTCCTGCATGGCTGTTAAGGTAAAAATCAAATTCCCTAGGGTGACAAATGCTGGTGTCTACCACGGTTCCTTTGACAATTTAGAACAACAAAATCAGCAAAAAGTGATAAATTCAAATGATAATATATACCAGCTGCATTGAGAAATATATTGAAAAAACCTGGCATAATATTTCCACTTCTATCGGTCTCTTTGGGGTTGACAGGAAAGAGACGGGTGTGATGTCTCTTTGGACCACTACAAAAGTAACTTTAGGTAGATACCCATCCTCTATTGAGACACAAGCCTGATGAAAAAAAATTAGTTGGTCTTCAGCACTCCAATGTACTTCAAATTTTACACCCTTGTCTCTTGCACGAATGATTGACTTCATAATAGCCATTTTACCTGTAATAAAGAAAACAATTAAAATCAGATGACAAATGTAAAAACAATTAAAATCATAAAAGTCATTTTACCTGTAATAAAGAAAACAATTAAATCATTTGACCTGTACCTTTTTCACTAAGTTCTCTTTCTTTTCTTGGTTGGAATATGTTCTACATGTCTCTTAACAACACGGACGGTTGGATTGATCCAAATACCCTCATTATGATCATTTCTAATATATGAATCATTTGATATAATATTCTCATCTTGATCATTTCTGGTAAACGATTCAATCTCAACATCAATATCACCTTGATCTCCAGTGTTTTCATCAATTACTTTGTTGGAAAAAAGAACTATAGACCATTTCGTACTTTTCGGATCATTGACATAGAACACTTGTCTAGCTTGAGAGGCTAGAATAAAAGACTCATCTTTGTATCCCACCCTATTAAGATCCACTTGCAAAAATCCTGACTTATCCATTCGAATCCCGTTATTATTTTCAACCCACTTGCAACCAAATATAGGAATCTGAAACTTCTCATAATCAAACACCCAAATGCGCTCGATAACACCAAAATACGACAGATTTGCAAATTTGGGGTCTAAGTCCTTCACACTTGATATGTGCATTGCTTCAGCTACCACGGTGACACCACTATTCTGCATAGTACTTTTATCATCTTGTTCTTTGGTATAAAATGTGTATCCATTAATCGCGTATGCGCTATAAGAAAAAACATGGAAACTTGGACCATATGCTAAGCATCTCAACCTTTCTGTTATTGAAGCGGGATCTGAATAATACTTTGAATAAATATGATCCTTAAACCAAGGTATAAAACATCGATTGTGCTCTCGTACTATCCAATTTTCATTTCTATTGGGATTTAAACCTCGGAGAACATCCTTGTGAATTTCAACATACGGCTCATCCTCATTCTCATTGTGCAGAACATACAAATGCACTTGATCCCGTTCGACCCTTGATACTGCCACGATTTTATTCCCAATTAGATTTTTTCCTTCTTTCTTTTCGACAAGCTGAGACTTGGGGAGTCCGATTGACTGAACATTAGACAAATATTCAGTACAAAACTCAATCGCTTCTTCAACAATGTATCTTTCAACCATACAACCTTCTGGTCGACTTCGGTTCTTCACGTACCCTTTTAATATTTTCATATAACGTTCAACAGGGTACATCCATCTCATATAAGCTGGTCCACACAATTGTGTCTCTTTCACAAGATGAACAACTAGATGTACCATTATGTCAAAAAATGATGGAGGAAAAAACATTTCAAGCTCACACAAAGTAATAACGATTTCTTTTTGCAACATTGGTAAGATCGCAGGATTGATCACCTTACTGCAAATTGACTTGAAGAAAGAACACAACTTAGTTATAGAGCTTCTTACTTTTTCTGGAAGAATAGAACCTATACCTATTGGGAGAAAATGTTCCATTATAACATGGCAATCATGGGTCTTTAAACTCTTTAACTTGAGGTCTTTCATAGACACAAGTCTTCTAATATCTGAAGAGTACCCTTCTGGAACTTTAACTTCACTTAGAAACTTACACAATGTTTTTTTCTCCTTTCTAGATAGAGTATAAGCAGCAGGAGGTAGATATGTTCGTTTTCCTTTCTTCAAGGGTCCTAATTCAGTTCTTATTCCCATCGCTATCAAGTCCTTTCTTGCCTTAAGGCCATCCTTAGACTTTCCTTGTATATTGAGTAACGTGCCAATAACACTTTCAAATACATTTTTTTCAATATGCATAACATCAAGAAAATGTCTCACATACAAGGACTTCCAATACGGCAATTCAAAAAAAACTGACCTCTTCTTCCACCCACTTTTGACAAGTGTGTGGGCAAAAGGCTTGCCAAACTGAGTATCCAAATCTTTCACCTTTTCAAAAATTTGATCACCCGTCAATATAGGTGGAGCTCTGCCTTGTTCTGTCTCTCCATTGAACGCCTTTCTCCATCCACGGTAGTGATGATTTGAATTTAAGAATCTCCGATGACCGAGAAAGACATTCTTCTGACCAAACTCCAAGCGCTTCCAATCTGTTTTATCTTCACAAATAGGACACGCACATTGACCTTTTATGCTATACCCTGATAGATTTCCGTATGCTGGAAAATCATTAATTGTGCCAAACAACATCGCCCTCAAGTTGAAACTTTCTTTCCTATATCCATCATAAACCTCCACACCGGTCTCCACAAAATCTTTAAATCTTCGATTAAGGGCTTCAAGTACACGTCTATGTCATTCCCTGGTTGTTTAGGTCCAGAAATCAACATAGACAACATCATGTACTTACGCTTCATACATAGCCATGGAGGTAGGTTATAAATCATAATAATCACAGGCCATGTACTGTGTGAGATACTCTGGATACCGTGTGGGCTCATTCCATCAGTAGATAATGCCAAGCGAAGGTTTCTTGATTCTTCTCCAAATTCAGGATAATCATTATCAATTTTCAACCACTGTGGTGAATCTGCCGGATGTCGATACTTTCCATCTATAATTCTTTCATCTGCATGCCAGGTCAAGTGTCTTGAATCGGTTTCACTACGAAACATGCGTCTAAATCTCGGAATAACAGGAAAATACCACAAGACTTTTGCTGGAGACAACTTGTTCTTATATCGCGAGACACCGCATTTAGGACACTCATTTAATGATGCATACTCATTTCGAAACAAAACGCAATCGTTTGGACATGCATGCATCTAATCATAGCTCATGCCAATAGAGCACAACATCTTTTTGGTATCATATGTTCGATTGGGAAGAACATTATCCTCAGGAAGCATATCTTTCAAAAGGGCTAATAACTCTGTGAAACTTTTATCCGACCACCCATTGCCCGCCTTTAAGTTGTACAACTTTAATACCGCAGACAATCTTGTGAATTTAGTGCAACCATCATACAAAGGTTTCTCTGCATCACTTACCAACCTCTCAAACATTTCGGGACAATCCTTAAGATCTCCTTCAAGTTCTTCTGCAATCTCTTCAACTCGATCACAATCGTATGTATCTGCGCCACTATAGTTTGAGGCATAGGTCGTACTATCCCCCGGTTCAACATTATCGTTACTTTTCTCACCATGCAAATTCCAACATGTATAACTTCAATCAATTCCATGCCTCATTAGATGCGATGTCAACTGAACTGCGTCAACCCGTTTCCCATAACAACAACCCAAGCAAGGACATATCATTCTACTGGGGTCTTCGGCGTGCGCAACGGCAAACTTAACGAATTCTGATACCCCATTCTCGTACTCTCTCGACAATCGATTGGAAGACATCCATGTATTATCCATTACTAATTAGAATAAACAAAAAACAATTTCAGAAGAGTTCAAACACATTCAGACCTAGGTTTCTAATGATACTGGTGTTGACACAAAATCATATGTTCATAGGTCGTATAACCCTAACTACTGGGTAATGTAGTCCCATTGCATGCGCTATCATGGTCACTAAAAACCAACCGTCAATTTCCTATTGCATCCGCTATCATGGTCGAAACAAACGTAGAAGGAGGAAACGCGCAGTAATAAGGTAAAACAGAAATTGGGCAAAGCTAAAACAAAGCAATAACATAAAACAGAAATTCGGAAAAGCGTGTACCTTTGATTGGTAGAAGGAGGAAACGCGCATGTAGATCTAACAGAGGTGGAAGGAAAACGCCTCAGAACCCTAACGTGAAAAAGAACGAAAATAACAGATAGTGAAATAACAAAACGCGCAGTATGTTATAATTTTAATGTTTACTAAAGGGGACATTAGAGGGCGCTTGTGGAAAAAAAGCGTCCTCTAAAGGGGGCCTAAGAGGGCGCTTATGAAAGCGCTCTCTAAGGCTTTCCAGAAACGCTTTATAAGCTGGAAATGCACATGGACTTATAACAGCGCTTTATTAAAAGCGCCCTCTAAGGGTAACCTTAGAGGGCGCTTTCTAAAAAGCGCCATGTATTGTTGTCCCTCTTTCTCCTCCTTATTTTTTCGTTTCACCTTAGAGGGCGCTTGTGGAAAAAAAACGCCCTCTAAAGGGGGCCTAAGAGGGCGCTTATGAAAGCGCTCTCTAAGGCTTTCCAGAAGCGCTTTATAAGCTGGAAATGCACATGGACTTATAACAGCGCTTTATTAAAAGCGCCCTCTAAGGGTAACCTTAGAGGGCGCTTTCTAAAAAGCGCCATGTATTGTTGTCCCTCTATCTCCTCCTTATTTTTTCGCTTCACCTTAGAGGGCGCTTTATTACAAAAGCGCCCTCTAAAGTGTGCTGTCTATTGCTCCTTATTTTTCGCTTCACTTTAGAGGGCGCTTTTGTAATAAAGCGCCCTCTAAGGTGCGCTGTCTATTCCAGTTTTTGGCGTAGTGTTTGTACCTCTTATTTTCATAATATATGTTATTTATATTATCGAAAACTCGAATCTCTTCCTTTTCCCCCTACTTTGTTATCTCTGTTGGTAACATCTTTAAGGCACTTGTTAAAAAACTTAAAATTGAAATTTCATCATAAAAATTGTGCATTTAATATCTTATAATTTTAAAAGTTGAGATTTCTTGATAAAACCTATCATTTATTTTCTCTCTCAACTTCTTAACAATTTTTCTAAGGACACTTGTTAGCACGCCATTTAATTTTTATACTATAATCTACATTTAGATTAAAGATTTATAATTTTGTTGGTACATAGATAAAATAAAGATTTTTAATTTACTTTGGAGTTTCTTTGGATATTTCTTTTAACAGTAAAGTAGAAATCAAATATAAATAAAAGAAAGAAATCAAAAAGATACTCAATATACAACAATAACAAAGAGCACGAGAAGTGTTCAAAATGGTCACCTTGGTTAGCAATCATAGCAGGAGCGACAAAGAAAAAAAAGGAAATAAATCGCCACCAAAGAGAATTAAAAGTAAAACACCAACTACCACCACCCTAACAACCTGGATAAACTATCATGAGGCATCCGACACAAACAAACCACCAAAGAGACTAAGCTGGAAGAAGATAGACACAACCATCTATACAAAACAAAATGAGGGTAGTTGGTCATTTAGCATTCCTTAAATTGCCCAACCACTTGAGCGGGGAGAGAACTAAAAATATACGAGGAGAACTAAAAGTACGTCAAATATTAAGAATACATATACAAGATACAACAAGAAAATATAAATAAAATCTTTCTTATATAGATTATCAGTTGATCCAATCTATTCGTAATTTGGGTCATCAGTTGATCTATTGGAGTATGTGTGTTGTTTGAAGTTACTTTTACCACTTGTTTTCTTCTGATATTTTGATCTCTTTTATTTATTGATGAATTTGAGTGTCATTATATTTATACATACTCGTTTAAATAATAATAATTTTATTTTGTTGTTAAAAAATAAAATATGTGTATTTATATTTTTAATGGATTGAAAATATCATCAACACAAATATACAAAATAAAGAAATAAATAATTCAAATTTATTAATTTGAATTGTAACAAATAAAAAATATCACCTCAAATTCATGATTTTTTAAAGGTAAAATAATATTAATAAAAAGGAAAAAGAATTCTAAACAAAATACAATTGAACAAACAATTGACACAAGGAGTATCAAAAACTACACCATAAAACAATAGGAAAAAAACATATAGAAAGAAAACTATAATGCCAAAGACTAACAAGCCACATAAAGAAACTCTGAAACAAGCACCACCCTCAAAGGACTAAACCACAAATGAGGAATACGCTTACAAGTCAACTGGACCACCACCGTCAAGTCAGAAGGGGAACGACCGTTCTAAACCAAGCCAAAATCTCAATCTGATATTGGTTAATTCAAATGATATAATTTTGAAGTCAATTTGTGAAGGTGCAAGAGTTCACTGATCTACTCAAGAACCACTTCCAAGCAAAAAATATATATTATTTTCCTCCACCCCTTTCATGTATGTCATAGTACCCAAAAAAAATCTCATTTATGGTCGTCCAAATGGTCCATATCATAACATGATAGATTATAGAAACCCCCTATAGACTTCACTATACCTCATAAAGAAAAGACTATGATCCCTGGAAAGGACTACCTACAACCCTAACAATCTAAAAATTCGATATCAAACACTACTGACTAAATCAAAACTAACAAGCAAGTGGGAAGTCGACTCAGGAAAATCACCAGAGAAAGGTCAGGTAGTAAGAACAGGATCGACAATCAGCTTTCTCTTGAATAAGTTCTCTCTAGAAAGAAACCTATATGGGAAAAGTTGCCAGGAGAAAACAATCACCTTAGAAGCTACCCAGTTTCCCTAAATAAGATGAAGAGATGAAAATCCAACAAATAAGGAAAGATTCAGAGCATTATTATAAGCCAAAAGATAGTGACAAGTGGAGGACACTGGGAAATTTCCATCCCTAGAAAAATTCAAAGCCCATTTAATTATTATCCAAAGAAAAAATCTTACCTCGGATGATTGAAAGGATTTCGTCAACAATAGATTCTCATGAACAAAGAAATGCCTCACCCACCTAAAGTTTCAAAATGAGGTTCCCGTCAAACCAAATACAAACTTCTCCCACACTCCCTCTAGAATAATCAAGGACCGAGAAAAACCTAGGGAACATATCCCTAAGGAGAATACTACCAACCAAGGTATAAATCTAGAAAGAAGTCTGAATACCTGAACTAACTTTCATAGAAATACCATCCACAACCCAATCAGAAGGGTTTTCCTCCTTAGGACTAAGAAGGGAAACTTTTTTCCACCAGGAAAAGGAGTTTCAGCAGCCTGAGACTCTATCACCCCTTACAGAAGAGAAAATTAAGCCACCATATATGGAAACAAGGATATCTCTCCAAAGACCAGAAGCACCTGAGGTAAGCCTCCACCTCTACTTATCTAGAAGAGTTAAATTCACCAAGCAAAGATCTCTAACCCTCAAGCCACCTATTCTCTTAGGTGTACAAACATCATCCTAGCTAACCCAAGAGATATTAAAGTCTTAATTAACACCACCCCAAAGAAACCTCCTTTGGATTTGAGTTATCTTCCACCAAAACTTTATAGGCATTTTGATGAATATTTTAGCAAGTGTACTAAAAATTTATTGCAAGTAATAAAAATTATTCGTCCAGACAAAGATTATCGTATTTTAACAAAGAAATTACAATTTGTTTAAAATGTAAAATTGGGGGTTTCACAATGATTTGGTTGGAATAGGAAAAATAAATAAGTGTTTGAAAATGTCATATTAAAAGTTATTAGGTTTTATTTGAATCCTCTAAGTCTCATTATTGATGGTTATCATATCATACTACTCTTAGAAAAATTCACCCGGGGACCTAAAACTAACTCAAGCCCCTTAAACATAACTTTTATAATCTAGAGATTCTCAATCGACGGGTC